>NW_022263034.1:0-91952 GCF_002021735.2 Oncorhynchus kisutch | reverse complement strand
CCATAAGGGAGACTAGACACTTTACCACCCCATACCACTATCACATATAGAGCCATAAGGGAGCCTAGACATCTACCACCCACTACCACTATCAGATTTAGAGCCATAAAGGAGACTAGACATCTACCACCCCACGACCACTATCAGATTAGAGCCATAAGGGAGACTAGACATCTACCACCCCACTACCACTATCAGATTAGAGCCATAGGGAGACTAGACATCTACCACCCCACTACCAATACAGATTAGAGCCAAAGGGAGACTAGACATCTACCACCCCTTACCCACTATCAGATTAGAACCATAAGGGATACTAAATCTACCACCCCACATCACTATCAGATTAGAGCCATAAGGGAGAATGAGACAATCTACCCCCCACTACCACTATCAGATTAGAACCATAAGGGAGACTAGACATCTACCACCCCACTACCACTATCAGATTAGAGCCATAAGGGAGACTAGACATCTACCACCCCACTACCACTATCAGATTAGAGCAAAAGGGAGACTAGACATCTACCACCCACTACCACTATCAGATTAGAGCCATAAGGGGAGACTAGACATCTACCACCCCACTACCACTATCAGATTAGAACATAAGGAGACTAGACATCTACCACCCCATTACCACTATCAGATTAGAGCCATAAGGGAGCCTAGACATCTACCACCCAATTACAAACTATAAGATTAGAGCCATAAGGGAGACTAGACATCTTCCACACCATTACCACTATCAGATTAGAGCCATAAGGGAGACTAGAAATCTACCAACCCACTACCACTATCAGATTAGAACCACAAGGTAGCCTAGACATCTACCACCCCACTACCACTATCAAATTAGAACCATAAGGTACACTAGACATCTACCACCCCATTACCACAATCACATTAGAGTCATAAGGGAGCCTAGACATCTACCACCCAATTACAACTATCAGATTAGAGCCATAAGGGACACTAGAAATCTACCAACCCACTTCCAGTATCAGATTAGAGCCATAAAGCAGACTAGACATCTACCACCCCATTACCACTATCACATTAGAGCCATAAGGGAGCCTAGACATCTACCACCCCACTACCACTATCAGATTAGAGCCATAAAGGAGACTATACATATACCACCCCACTACCACTATCAGATTAGAACCATAAGGGAGATTAGACATCTTCCACTCCATTACCACTATCAGATTAGATCCATAAGGGAGACTAGACATCTACCACCCATTACCACTATCACATTAGAGTCATAAGGGAGCCTCGACATCTACCACTCCACTACCACTATCAGATTAGAGCCATAAGGGAGACTAGAAATCTACCAACCCACTACCACTATCAGATTAGAACCATAAGGGAGACTGGGCATTTAACACTATCAGATTAGAGCCATAAGGGAGACTAGAAATCTACCAACCCACTACCACTATCAGATTAGAGCCATAAAGGAGCCTAGACATCTACCACTCCACTACCACTATCAGATTAGAGCCATAAAGGAGACTAGACATCTACCACCCCACTACCACGATCAGATTAGAGCCATCAAGCAGACTAGGCATCTACCACTATACGATTATAGCCAAAAGGGAGACTAGACATCTACCACCCCACTATCACTATCAGATTAGAGCCATAAGGGAGACTAGACATCTACCACCCCACTAAACACTATCAGATTAGAGCCAAAAGGGATACTAGACATCTACCACCCCACTACCACTGTCAGATTAGAGCCATAAGGGAGCCTAGACATCTACCACCCCACTACCACTATCAGATTAGAGCCATAATGTAGACCAGACATCTACCACCCCACTAAACACTATCAGATGAGAGCCATAAGGGAGACTAGACATCTACCACTCCACTACCACTATCAGATTAGAGCCATAAAGCAGACTAGGCTTATACCACTATCATATTAGAGCCATAATGGAAACTAGACATCTATCACCCCACTTCCACTATCAGATTAGAGCCAAAAGCGAGACTAGACATCTACCACCCCACTACCACTATCAGATTAGAACCATAAGGTACACTAGACATCTACCACCCCATTACCACAATCACATTAGAGTCATAAGGGAGCCTAGACATCTACCACCCAATTACAACTATCAGATTAGAGCCATAAGGGAGACTAGACATCTTCCACTCCATTACCACTATCAGATTAGAGCCATAAGGGAGACTAGAAATCTACCAACCCACTACCACTATCAGATTAGAGCCATAATGTAGACTAGACATCTACCACCCCACTAAACACTATCAGATTAGAGCCATAAGGGATACTAGACATCTACCACCCCACTACCACTGTCAGATTAGAGCCATAAGGGAGCCTAGACATCTACCACCCCACTACCACTATCAGATTAGAACCATAAGGTACACTAGACATCTACCACCCAATTACAACTATCAGATTAGAGCCATAAGGGAGACTAGAAATCTACCAACCCAGTACCACTATCAGATTAAAACCATAAGGGAACCCAGACATCTACCAACCCACTACCACTATCAGATTAGAACCATAAGGGAGACTAGACATCTACCACCCCATTACCACTATCACATTAGAGTCATAAGGGAGCCTCGACAACTACCACCCAATTACCACTATCTGATTAGAGCCATAAGGGAGACTAGACATCTACAACCCCACTACCACTATCATATTAGAGCCATAAGGGAGCCTAGACATCTACCACCCAATCACCACTATCAGATTAGAGCCAAAAGGGAGACTAGACATCTACAACCCTACTACCACTATCAGATTAGAACCATAAGGGAGACTAGACATCTACCACCCCACTACACTATCAGATTAGAGCCATAATGGAGACTAGACATATTCTACCCCACTACCACTATCAGATTAGAGCCATAAGGGATACTAGACATCTACCACCCCACTACCACTGTCAGATTAGAGCCATAAGGGAGCCTAGACATCTACCACCCCACTACCACTATCAGATTAGAACCATAAGGTACACTAGACATCTACCACCCCATTACCACAATCACATTAGAGTCATAAGGGAGCCTAGACATCTACCACCCAATTACAACTATCAGATTAGAGCCATAAGGGAGACTAGACATCTTCCACTCCATTACCACTATCAGATTAGAGCCATAAGGGAGACTAGAAATCTACCAACCCACTACCACTATGAGATTAGAGCCATAAGGGAGACTAGACTTCTACCACCCCCACTACCACTATCAGATTAGAGCCACAAGGGAGACGAGACATCTACCACACATTACCACTATCACATTAGAGCCATAAAGTAGACTAGACATCTACCACCCCACTACCACTATCACATTAGAGCCAAAAGGGAGAATAGACATCTACCACCCCAAATCCACTATCAGATTATAGCCATAAGGGAGACTTGACATCTTCCACCCCATTACCACGATCAGATTATAGCCAAACGGGAGACTAGACATCTACCACCCCACTACCACAATCAGATTAGAGACATAAGGGAGTCTAGAGATCTACCACACCACTACCACTATCAGATTAGAGCCATAAAGCAGACTAGGCATATACCACTATCAGATTACAGCCACAAGGGAGACTAGACATCTACCACCCCCACTACCACTATCAGATTAGAGCCATAAAGCAAACTAGGCATATACAATTATCAGATTAGAGCCACACAAGGGAGGCGAGACATCTACCATCCTACTACCACTATCAGATTAGAGCCAGAAAGGAGACTAGACATCTACCACCCCACTACCACTATCAAATTAGAGCCATAAAGCAGACTAGGCATATACTATTATCAGATTAGAGCCACAAGGGAGACGAGACATCTACCACCCCACTACCACTATCAGATTAGAGCCATAAGGGAGTCTAGAGATCTACCACACCACGGCTACTATCATAGTAGAGCCAGAAAGAAGACTAGACATCTACCACCCCACTACCACTATGAGATTAGAGCCATAAGGGAGACTAGACTTCTACCACCCCACTACCACTATCAGATTAGAGCCACAAGGGAGACGAGACATCTACCACACATTACCACTATCACATTAGAGCCATAAAGTAGACTAGACATCTACCACCCCACTACCACTATCAGATTAGAGCCAGAAAGGAGACTAGATCTCTACCACCCAATACCACTATCAGATTAGAGCCATAAAGCAGACTAGGCATATACCACTATCAGGTTAGAGCCACAATGGAGACTAGACATCTACCACCACACTACTACAATCAGATTACAGCCAGAAAGGAGACTAGACATCTACCACCCCACTACCACTATCAGATTAGAGCCAGAAAGGAGACTAGACATCTACCACCCCACTACCACTATTAGATTAGAGCCATAAAGTAGACTAGACATCTACCACCCCACTACCACTATCACATTAGAGCCATAAGGGAAAATAGACATCTACCACCCCACTACCACTATCAATTTAGAGCCATAAAGCAGACTAGGCATATGCCACTATCAGATTGCAGCCATAAGGGAGACTAGACATCTACCACCCCACTACCACTATGAGATTAGAGCCATAAGGGAGACTAGACATCTACCACCCCATTACCCCTATCACATTAGAGCCAGAAAGGAGACTAGACTTCTACCACCCCACTACCACTATCAGATTAGAGCCACAAGGGAGACGAGACATCTACCACACATTACCACTATCACATTAGAGCCATAAAGTAGACTAGACATCTACCACCCCACTACCACTATCACATTAGAGCCAAAAGGGAGAATAGACATCTACCACCCCAAATCCACTATCAGATTATAGCCATAAGGGAGACTTGACATCTTCCACCCCATTACCACGATCAGATTATAGCCAAAAGGGAGACTAGACATCTACCACCCCACTACCACAATCAGATTAGAGACATAAGGGAGTCTAGAGATCTACCACACCACTACCACTATCAGATTAGAGCCATAAAGCAGACTAGGCATATACCACTATCAGATTACAGCCACAAGGGAGACTAGACATCTACCACACCACTACCACTACCAGATTAGAGCCATAGGGGAGACTAGACATCTACCACCAAATTACCACTATCACATTAGAGCCATAAGGGAGACTAGCCATCTACCACCCCACTACCACTATGAGATTAGAGCCATAAGGGAAAATAGACATCTACCACCCCACTACCACTATCAATTAAGAGCCATAAAGCAGACTAAGCATATACCACTATCAGATTAGAGCCACAAGGGAGACTAGACATCTACCACCCCACTACCACTATCACATTAGAGCCATAAAGTAGACTAGACATCTACCACCCCACTACCACTATCAGATTAGAGCCATAAAGCAAACTAGGCATATACAATTATCAGATTAGAGCCACAAGGGAGGCGAGACATCTACCATCCCACTACCACTATCAGATTAGAGCCAGAAAGGAGACTAGACATCTACCACCCCACTACCACTATCAAATTAGAGCCATAAAGCAGACTAGGCATATACTATTATCAGATTAGAGCCACAAGGGAGACGAGACATCTACCACCCCACTACCACTATCAGATTAGTGCCATAAGGGTGTCTAGAGATCTACCACACCACGACTACTATCATAGTAGAGCCAGAAAGAAGACTAGACATCTACCACCCCACTACCACTATGAGATTAGAGCCATAAGGGAGACTAGACATCTACCACCCCATTACCCCTATCACATTAGAGCCAGAAAGGAGACTAGACTTCTACCACCCCACTACCACTATCAGATTAGAGCCACAAGGGAGATGAGACATCTACCACACATTACCACTATCACATTAGAGCCATAAAGTAGACTTGACATCTACCACCCCACTACCACTATCACATTAGAGCCATAAGGGAAAATAGACATCTACCACCCCACTACCACTATGAGATTAGAGCCATAAGGGAGACTAGACATCTACCACCCCATTACCCCTATCACATTAGAGCCAGAAAGGAGACTAGACATCTACCACCCCATTACCCCTATCACATTAGAGCCAGAAAGGAGACTAGACGTCTACCACCCCACTACCACTATCAGATTAGAGCCACAAGGGAGACGAGACATCTACCACACATTACCACTATCACATTAGAGTCATAAGGGAGCCTCGACAACTACCACCCAATTACCACTATCAGATTAGAGCCATAAGGGAGACTAGACATCTACAACCCCACTACCACTATCACATTAGAGCCATAAGGGAGACTAGACATCTACCACCCCACTACCACTATGAGATTAGAGCCATAAGGGAAAATAGACATCTACCACCCCACTACCACTATCAATTTAGAGCCATAAAGCAGACTAAGCATATACCACTATCAGATTAGAGCCACAAGGGAGACTAGACATCTACCACCCCACTACCACTATCACATTAGAGCCATAAGGGAGACTAGACATCTACCACCCCATTACCACTATCTCATTAGAGCCATAAAGTAGACTAGACATCTACCACCCCACTACCACTATCAGATTAGAGCCATAAAGCAAACTAGGCATATACAATTATCAGATTAGAGCCACACAAGGGAGGCGAGACATCTACCATCCTACTACCACTATCAGATTAGAGCCAGAAAGGAGACTAGACATCTACCACCCCACTACCACTATCAAATTAGAGCCATAAAGCAGACTAGGCATATACTATTATCAGATTAGAGCCACAAGGGAGACGAGACATCTACCACCCCACTACCACTATCAGATTAGAGCCATACGGGAGTCTAGAGATCTACCACACCACGGCTACTATCATAGTAGAGCCAGAAAGAAGACTAGACATCTACCACCCCACTACCACTATGAGATTAGAGCCATAAGGGAGACTAGACTTCTACCACCCCACAACCACTATCAGATTAGAGCCACAAGGGAGCCGAGACATCTACCACACATTACCACTATCACATTAGAGCCATAAAGTAGACTAGACATCTACCACCCCACTACCACTATCACATTAGAGCCAAAAGGGAGAATAGACATCTACCACCCCAAATCCACTATCAGATTATAGCCATAAGGGAGACTTGACATCTTCCACCCCATTACCACGATCAGATTATAGCCAAACGGGAGACTAGACATCTACCACCCCACTACCACTATCAGATTAGAGACATAAGGGAGTCTAGAGATCTACCACACCATTACCACTATCAGATTAGAGCCATAAAGCAGACTAGGCATATACCACTATCAGATTACAGCCACAAGGGAGACTAGACATCTACCACACCACTACCACTACCAGATTAGAGCCATAGGGGAGACTAGACATCTACCACCAAATTACCACTATCACATTAGAGCCATAAGGGAGACTAGACATCTACCACCCCACTACCACTATGAGATTAGAGCCATAAGGGAAAATAGACATCTACCACCCCACTATCCCTATCAAATTAGAGCCAGAAAGGAGACTAGACAGCTACCACCCCACTACCACTATCACATTAGAGGCAAAAGGGAG
The DNA here is from genome assembly GCF_002021735.2 of Oncorhynchus kisutch. Taxonomy (NCBI): domain Eukaryota; kingdom Metazoa; phylum Chordata; class Actinopteri; order Salmoniformes; family Salmonidae; genus Oncorhynchus; species Oncorhynchus kisutch. The sequence goes on along the minus strand of NW_022263034.1, from coordinate 84,371 downwards.
ACTAGATCTCTACCACCCCAATACCACTATCAGATTAGAGCCATAAAGCAAACTAGGCATATACCACTATCAGATTAGAGCCACAATGGAGACTAGACATCTACCACCCCCCTACCACTATCAGGTTAGAGCCATAAGGTAGACTAGACATCTACCACCCCAATACCACTATCAGATTAGAGCCATAAAGCAAACTAGGCATATACCACTATCATAGTAGAGCCAGAAAGAAGACTAGACATCTACCACCCCACTACCACTATGAGATTAGAGCCATAAGGGAGACTAGACATCTACCACCCCCATTACCCCTATCACATTAGAGCCAGAAAGGAGACAAGACTTCTACCACCCCACTACCACTATCAGATTAGAGCCACAAGGGAGACGAGACATCTACCACACATTACCACTATCACATTAGAGCCATAAAGTAGACTAGACATCTACCACCCCACTACCACTACCACATTAGAGCCAAAAGGGAGAATAGACATCTACCACCCCAAATCCACTATCAGATTATAGCCATAAGGGAGACTTGACATCTTCCACCCCATTACCACGATCAGATTATAGCCAAAAGGGAGAATAGACATCTACCACCCCCCTACCACAATCAGATTAGAGACATAAGGGAGACTAGACATCTACCACCAAATTACCACTATCACATTAGAGCCATAAGGGAGACTAGCCATCTACCACCCCACTACCACTATGAGATTAGAGCCATAAGGGAAAATAGACATCTACCACACCACTACCACTATCAGATTAGAGCCATAAAGCAGACTAGGCATATACCACTATCAGATTACAGCCACAAGGGAGACTAGACATCTACCACACCACTACCACTACCAGATTAGAGCCATAGGGGAGACTAGACATCTACCACCAAATTACCACTATCACATTAGAGCCATAAGGGAGACTAGCCATCTACCACCCCACTACCACTATGAGATTAGAGCCATAAGGGAAAATAGACATCTACCACCCCACTACCACTATCAATTTAGAGACATAAAGCAGACTAAGCATATACCACTATCAGATTAGAGCCACAAGGGAGACTAGACATCTACCACCCCACTACCACTATCACATTAGAGCCATAAAGTAGACTAGACATCTACCACCCCCACTACCACTATCAGATTAGAGCCATAAAGCAAACTAGGCATATACAATTATCAGATTAGAGCCACAAGGGAGGCGAGACATCTACCATCCCACTACCACTATCAGATTAGAGCCAGAAAGGAGACTAGACATCTACCACCCCACTACCACTATCAAATTAGAGCCATAAAGCAGACTAGGCATATACTATTATCAGATTAGAGCCACAAGGGAGACGAGACATCTACCACCCCACTACCACTATCAGATTAGAGCCATAAGGGAGTCTAGAGATCTACCACACCACGACTACTATCATAGTAGAGCCAGAAAGAAGACTAGACATCTACCACCCCACTACCACTATGAGATTAGAGCCATAAGGGAGACTAGACATCTACCACCCCATTACCCCTATCACATTAGAGCCAGAAAGGAGACTAGACATCTACCACCCCACTACCACAATCAGATTAGAGACATAAGGGAGTCTAGAGATCTACCACACCACTACCACTATAAGATTAGAGCCATAAGGGAGACTAGACATCTACCACCCCATTACCCCTATCACATTAGAGCCAAAAGGGAGAATAGACATCTACCACCCCAAATCCACTATCAGATTATAGCCATAAGGGAGACTTGACATCTACCACCCCACTACCACTATGAGATTAGAGCCATAAGGGAGACTAGACATCTACCACCCCATTACCCCTATCACATTAGAGCCAGAAAGGAGACTAGACTTCTACCACCCCACTACCACTATCAGATTAGAGCCACAAGGGAGACGAGACATCTACCACACATTACCACTATCACATTAGAGCCAGAAAGTAGACTAGACATCTACCACCCCACTACCACTATCACATTAGAGCCAAAAGGGAGAATAGACATCTACCACCCCAAATCCACTATCAGATTATAGCCATAAGGGAGACTTGACATCTTCCACCCCATTACCACGATCAGATTATAGCCAAAAGGGAGAATAGACATCTACCACCCCACTACCACAATCAGATTAGAGACATAAGGGAGTCTAGAGATCTACCACACCACTACCACTATCAGATTAGAGCCATAAAGCAGACTAGGCATATACCACTATCAGATTACAGCCACAAGGGAGACTAGACATCTACCACACCACTACCACTACCAGATTAGAGCCATAGGGGAGACTAGACATCTACCACCAAATTACCACTATCACATTAGAGCCATAAGGGAGACTAGCCATCTACCACCCCACTACCACTATGAGATTAGAGCTACAAGGGAAAATAGACATCTACCACCCCACTACCACTATCAATTTAGAGCCATAAAGCAGACTAAGCATATACCACTATCAGATTAGAGCCACAAGGGAGGCGAGACATCTACCATCCCTCTACCACTATCAGATTAGAGCCAGAAAGGAGACTAGACATCTACCACCCCACTACCACTATCAGATTAGAGCCATAAGGGAGTCTAGAGATCTACCACACCACGACTACTATCATAGTAGAGAGAAAGAAGACTAGACATCTACCACCCCACTACCACTATGAGATTAGAGCCATAAGGGAGACTAGACATCTACCACCCCATTACCCCTATCACATTAGAGCCAGAAAGGAGACTAGACTTCTACCACCCCACTACCACTATCAGATTAGAGCCACAAGGGAGATGAGACATCTACCACACATTACCACTATCACATTAGAGCCATAAAGTAGACTAGACATCTACCACCCCACTACCACTATCACATTAGAGCCAAAAGGGAGAATAGACATCTACCACCCCAAATCCACTATCAGATTATAGCCATAACGGAGACTTGACATCTTCCACCCCATTACCACGATCAGATTATAGCCAAAAGGGAGACTAGACATCTACCACCCCACTACCACAATCAGATTAGAGACATAAGGGAGTCTAGAGATCTACCACACCACTACCACTATCAGATTAGAGCCATAAGGGAGACTAGACATCTACCACCCCATTACCCCTATCACATTAGAGACATAAGGGAGTCTAGAGATCTACCACCCCACTACCACTATCAGATTAGAGCCACAAGGGAGACGAGACATCTACCACACATTACCACTATCACATTAGAGCCATAAAGTAGACTAGACATCTACCACCCCACTACCACTATCACATTAGAGCCAAAAGGGAGAATAGACATCTACCACCCCAAATCCACTATCAGATTATAGCCATAAGGGAGACTTGACATCTTCCACCCCATTACCACGATCAGATTATAGCCAAAAGGGAGACTAGACATCTACCACCCCACTACCACAATCAGATTAGAGACATAAGGGAGTCTAGAGATCTACCACACCACTACCACTATCAGATTAGAGCCATAAAGCAGACTAGGCATATACCACTATCAGATTACAGCCACAAGGGAGACTAGACATCTACCACACCACTACCACTACCAGATTAGAGCCATAGGGGAGACTAGACATCTACCACCAAATTACCACTATCACATTAGAGCCATAAGGGAGACTAGACATCTACCACCCCACTACCACTATGAGATTAGAGCCATAAGGGAAAATAGACATCTACCACCCCACTACCACTATCAATTTAGAGCCATAAAGCAGACTAAGCATATACCACTATCAGATTAGAGCCACAAGGGAGACTAGACATCTACCACCCCACTACCACTATCACATTAGAGCCATAAGGGAGACTAGACATCTACCACCCCATTACCACTATCTCATTAGAGCCATAAAGTAGACTAGACATCTACCACCCCACTACCACTATCAGATTAGAGCCATAAAGCAAACTAGGCATATACAATTATCAGATTAGAGCCACACAAGGGAGGCGAGACATCTACCATCCTACTACCACTATCAGATTAGAGCCAGAAAGGAGACTAGACATCTACCACCCCACTACCACTATCAAATTAGAGCCATAAAGCAGACTAGGCATATACTATTATCAGATTAGAGCCACAAGGGAGACGAGACATCTACCACCCCACTACCACTATCAGATTAGAGCCATAAGGGAGTCTAGAGATCTACCACACCACGGCTACTATCATAGTAGAGCCAGAAAGAAGACTAGACATCTACCACCCCACTACCACTATGAGATTAGAGCCATAAGGGAGACTAGACTTCTACCACCCCACAACCACTATCAGATTAGAGCCACAAGGGAGCCGAGACATCTACCACACATTACCACTATCACATTAGAGCCATAAAGTAGACTAGACATCTACCACCCCACTACCACTATCACATTAGAGCCAAAAGGGAGAATAGACATCTACCACCCCAAATCCACTATCAGATTATAGCCATAAGGGAGACTTGACATCTTCCACCCCATTACCACGATCAGATTATAGCCAAACGGGAGACTAGACATCTACCACCCCACTACCACAATCAGATTAGAGACATAAGGGAGTCTAGAGATCTACCACACCACTACCACTATCAGATTAGAGCCATAAAGCAGACTAGGCATATACCACTATCAGATTATAGCCACAAGGGAGACTAGACATCTACCACACCACTACCACTACCAGATTAGAGCCATAGGGGAGACTAGACATCTACCACCAAATTACCACTATCACATTAGAGCCATAAGGGAGACTAGACATCTACCACCCCACTACCACTATGAGATTAGAGCCATAAGGGAAAATAGAGATCTACCACCCCACTACCACTATCAATTTAGAGCCATAAAGCAGACTAGGCATATGCCACTTTCAGATTACAGCCATAAGGGAGACTAGACATCTACCACCCCACTACCACTATCAGATTAGAGCCATAAGGGAGTCTAGAGATCTACCACCCCACTACCACTATGAGATTAGAGCCATAAGGGAAAATAGACATCTACCACCCCACTATCCCTATCAAATTAGAGCCAGAAAGGAGACTAGACAGCTACCACTCCACTACCACTATCACATTAGAGGCAAAAGGGAGACTAGATCTCTACCACCCCAATACCACTATCAGATTAGAGCCATAAAGCAAACTAGGCATATACCACTATCAGATTAGAGCCACAATGGAGACTAGACATCTACCACCCCCCTACCACTATCAGGTTAGAGCCATAAGGTAGACTAGACATCTACCACCCCAATACCACTATCAGATTAGAGCCATAAAGCAAACTAGGCATATACCACTATCATAGTAGAGCCAGAAAGAAGACTAGACATCTACCACCCCACTACCACTATGAGATTAGAGCCATAAGGGAGACTAGACATCTACCACCCCATTACCCCTATCACATTAGAGCCAGAAAGGAGACAAGACTTCTACCACCCCACTACCACTATCAGATTAGAGCCACAAGGGAGACGAGACATCTACCACACATTACCACTATCACATTAGAGCCATAAAGTAGACTAGACATCTACCACCCCACTACCACTACCACATTAGAGCCAAAAGGGAGAATAGACATCTACCACCCCAAATCCACTATCAGATTATAGCCATAAGGGAGACTTGACATCTTCCACCCCATTACCACGATCAGATTATAGCCAAAAGGGAGAATAGACATCTACCACCCCCCTACCACAATCAGATTAGAGACATAAGGGAGTCTAGAGATCTACCACACCACTACCACTATCAGATTAGAGCCATAAAGCAGACTAGGCATATACCACTATCAGATTACAGCCACAAGGGAGACTAGACATCTACCACACCACTACCACTACCAGATTAGAGCCATAGGGGAGACTAGACATCTACCACCAAATTACCACTATCACATTAGAGCCATAAGGGAGACTAGCCATCTACCACCCCACTACCACTATGAGATTAGAGCCATAAGGGAAAATAGACATCTACCACCCCACTACCACTATCAATTTAGAGCCATAAAGCAGACTAAGCATATACCACTATCAGATTAGAGCCACAAGGGAGACTAGACATCTACCACCCCACTACCACTATCACATTAGAGCCATAAAGTAGACTAGACATCTACCACCCCACTACCACTATCAGATTAGAGCCATAAAGCAAACTAGGCATATACAATTATCAGATTAGAGCCACAAGGGAGGCGAGACATCTACCATCCCACTACCACTATCAGATTAGAGCCAGAAAGGAGACTAGACATCTACCACCCCACTACCACTATCAAATTAGAGCCATAAAGCAGACTAGGCATATACTATTATCAGATTAGAGCCACAAGGGAGACGAGACATCTACCACCCCACTACCACTATCAGATTAGAGCCATAAGGGAGTCTAGAGATCTACCACACCACGACTACTATCATAGTAGAGCCAGAAAGAAGACTAGACATCTACCACCCCACTACCACTATGAGATTAGAGCCATAAGGGAGACTAGACATCTACCACCCCATTACCCCTATCACATTAGAGCCAGAAAGGAGACTAGACATCTACCACCCCACTACCACAATCAGATTAGAGACATAAGGGAGTCTAGAGATCTACCACACCACTACCACTATCAGATTAGAGCCATAAGGGAGACTAGACATCTACCACCCCATTACCCCTATCACATTAGAGCCAAAAGGGAGAATAGACATCTACCACCCCAAATCCACTATCAGATTATAGCCATAAGGGAGACTTGACATCTACCACCCCACTACCACTATGAGATTAGAGCCATAAGGGAGACTAGACATCTACCACCCCATTACCCCTATCACATTAGAGCCAGAAAGGAGACTAGACTTCTACCACCCCACTACCACTATCAGATTAGAGCCACAAGGGAGACGAGACATCTACCACACATTACCACTATCACATTAGAGCCAGAAAGTAGACTAGACATCTACCACCCCACTACCACTATCACATTAGAGCCAAAAGGGAGAATAGACATCTACCACCCCAAATCCACTATCAGATTAGAGACATAAGGGAGTCTAGAGATCTACCACACCACTACCACTATCAGATTAGAGCCATAAAGCAGACTAGGCATATACCACTATCAGATTACAGCCACAAGGGAGACTAGACATCTACCACACCACTACCACTACCAGATTAGAGCCATAGGGGAGACTAGACATCTACCACCAAATTACCACTATCACATTAGAGCCATAAGGGAGACTAGCCATCTACCACCCCACTACCACTATGAGATTAGAGCTACAAGGGAAAATAGACATCTACCACCCCACTACCACTATCAATTTAGAGCCATAAAGCAGACTAAGCATATACCACTATCAGATTAGAGCCACAAGGGAGGCGAGACATCTACCATCCCACTACCACTATCAGATTAGAGCCAGAAAGGAGACTAGACATCTACCACCCCACTACCACTATCAGATTAGAGCCATAAGGGAGTCTAGAGATCTACCACACCACGACTACTATCATAGTAGAGAGAAAGAAGACTAGACATCTACCACCCCACTACCACTATGAGATTAGAGCCATAAGGGAGACTAGACATCTACCACCCCATTACCCCTATCACATTAGAGCCAGAAAGGAGACTAGACTTCTACCACCCCACTACCACTATCAGATTAGAGCCACAAGGGAGATGAGACATCTACCACACATTACCACTATCACATTAGAGCCATAAAGTAGACTAGACATCTACCACCCCACTACCACTATCACATTAGAGCCAAAAGGGAGAATAGACATCTACCACCCCAAATCCACTATCAGATTATAGCCATAACGGAGACTTGACATCTTCCACCCCATTACCACGATCAGATTATAGCCAAAAGGGAGACTAGACATCTACCACCCCACTACCACAATCAGATTAGAGACATAAGGGAGTCTAGAGATCTACCACACCACTACCACTATCAGATTAGAGCCATAAGGGAGACTAGACATCTACCACCCCATTACCCCTATCACATTAGAGACATAAGGGAGTCTAGAGATCTACCACCCCACTACCACTATCAGATTAGAGCCACAAGGGAGACGAGACATCTACCACACATTACCACTATCACATTAGAGCCATAAAGTAGACTAGACATCTACCACCCCACTACCACTATCACATTAGAGCCAAAAGGGAGAATAGACATCTACCACCCCAAATCCACTATCAGATTATAGCCATAAGGGAGACTTGACATCTACCACCCCACTACCACTATGAGATTAGAGCCATAAGGGAGACTAGACATCTACCACCCCATTACCCCTATCACATTAGAGCCAGAAAGGAGACTAGACTTCTACCACCCCACTACCACTATCACATTAGAGCCAAAAGGGAGAATAGACATCTACCACCCCAAATCCACTATCAGATTATAGCCATAAGGGAGACTTGACATCTTCCACCCCATTACCACGATCAGATTATAGCCAAAAGGGAGAATAGACATCTACCACCCCACTACCACTATCAATTTAGAGCCATAAAGCAGACTAAGCATATACCACTATCAGATTAGAGCCACAAGGGAGGCGAGACATCTACCATCCCACTACCACTATCAGATTAGAGCCAGAAAGGAGACTAGACATCTACCACCCCACTACCACTATCAGATTAGAGCCATAAGGGAGTCTAGAGATCTACCACACCACGACTACTATCATAGTAGAGAGAAAGAAGACTAGACATCTACCACCCCACTACCACTATGAGATTAGAGCCATAAGGGAGACTAGACATCTACCACCCCATTACCCCTATCACATTAGAGCCAGAAAGGAGACTAGACTTCTACCACCCCACTACCACTATCAGATTAGAGCCACAAGGGAGATGAGACATCTACCACACATTACCACTATCACATTAGAGCCATAAAGTAGACTAGACATCTACCACCCCACTACCACTATCACATTAGAGCCAAAAGGGAGAATAGACATCTACCACCCCAAATCCACTATCAGATTATAGCCATAAGGGAGACTTGACATCTTCCACCCCATTACCACGATCAGATTATAGCCAAAAGGGAGACTAGACATCTACCACCCCACTACCACAATCAGATTAGAGACATAAGGGAGTCTAGAGATCTACCACACCACTACCACTATCAGATTAGAGCCATAAGGGAGACTAGACATCTACCACCCCATTACCCCTATCACATTAGAGCCAGAAAGGAGACTAGACTTCTACCACCCCACTACCACTATCAGATTAGAGCCACAAGGGAGACGAGACATCTACCACACATTACCACTATCACATTAGAGCCATAAAGTAGACTAGACATCTACCACCCCACTACCACTATCACATTAGAGCCAAAAGTGAGAATATACATCTACCACCCCAAATCCACTATCAGATTATAGCCATAAGGGAGACTTGACATCTACCACCCCACTACCACTATGAGATTAGAGCCATAAGGGAGACTAGACATCTACCACCCCATTACCCCTATCACATTAGAGCCAGAAAGGAGACTAGACTTCTACCACCCCACTACCACTATCAGATTAGAGCCACAAGGGAGACGAGACATCTACCACACTTTACCACTATCACATTAGAGCCAGAAAGTAGACTAGACATCTACCACCCCACTACCACTATCACATTAGAGCCAAAAGGGAGAATAGACATCTACCACCCCAAATCCACTATCAGATTATAGCCATAAGGGAGACTTGACATCTTCCACCCCATTACCACGATCAGATTATAGCCAAAAGGGAGAATAGACATCTACCACCCCACTACCACAATCAGATTAGAGACATAAGGGAGTCTAGAGATCTACCACACCACTACCACTATCAGATTAGAGCCATAAAGCAGACTAGGCATATACCACTATCAGATTACAGCCACAAGGGAGACTAGACATCTACCACACCACTACCACTACCAGATTAGAGCCATAGGGGAGACTAGACATCTACCACCAAATTACCACTATCACATTAGAGCCATAAGGGAGACTAGCCATCTACCACCCCACTACCACTATGAGATTAGAGCTACAAGGGAAAATAGACATCTACCACCCCACTACCACTATCAATTTAGAGCCATAAAGCAGACTAAGCATATACCACTATCAGATTAGAGCCACAAGGGAGGCGAGACATCTACCATCCCACTACCACTATCAGATTAGAGCCAGAAAGGAGACTAGGCATATACCACTATCAGATTACAGCCACAAGGGAGACTAGACATCTACCACACCACTACCACTATCAGATTAGAGCCATAAAGCAAACTAGGCATATACAATTATCAGATTAGAGCCACAAGGGAGGCGAGACATCTACCATCCCACTACCACTATCAGATTAGAGCCAGAAAGGAGACTAGGCATATACCACTATCAGATTACAGCCACAAGGGAGACTAGACATCTACCACACCACTACCACTACCAGATTAGAGCCATAGGGGAGACTAGACATCTACCACCAAATTACCACTATCACATTAGAGCCATAAGGGAGACTAGCCATCTACCACCCCACTACCACTATGAGATTAGAGCTACAAGGGAAAATAGACATCTACCACCCCACTACCACTATCAATTTAGAGCCATAAAGCAGACTAAGCATATACCACTATCAGATTAGAGCCACAAGGGAGACTAGACATCTACCACCCCACTACCACTATCACATTAGAGCCATAAAGTAGACTAGACATCTACCACCCCACTACCACTATCAGATTAGAGCCATAAAGCAAACTAGGCATATACAATTATCAGATTAGAGCCACAAGGGAGGCGAGACATCTACCATCCCACTACCACTATCAGATTAGAGCCAGAAAGGAGACTAGACATCTACCACCCCACTACCACTATCAAATTAGAGCCATAAGGGAGTCTAGAGATCTACCACACCACGACTACTATCATAGTAGAGCCAGAAAGAAGACTAGACATCTACCACCCCACTACCACTATGAGATTAGAGCCATAAGGGAGACTAGACATCTACCACCCCATTACCCCTATCACATTAGAGCCAGAAAGGAGACTAGACTTCTACCACCCCACTACCACTATCAGATTAGAGCCACAAGGGAGATGAGACATCTACCACACATTACCACTATCACATTAGAGCCATAAAGTAGACTAGACATCTACCACCCCACTACCACTATCACATTAGAGCCAAAAGGGAGAATAGACATCTACCACCCCAAATCCACTATCAGATTATAGCCATAAGGGAGACTTGACATCTTCCACCCCATTACCACGATCACATTAGAGCCAAAAGGGAGAATAGACATCTACCACCCCAAATCCACTATCAGATTATAGCCATAAGGGAGACTTGACATCTACCACCCCACTACCACTATCAGATTAGAGCCATAAGGTAGTCTAGAGATCTACCACACCACGACTACTATCATAGTAGAGCCAGAAAGAAGACTAGACATCTACCACCCCACTACCACTATGAGATTAGAGCCATAAGGGAGACTAGACATCTACAACTCCACTACCACTATCACATTAGAGCCATAAGGGAGTCTAGAGATCTACCACCACACTACCACTATGAGATTAGAGCCATAAGGGAAAATAGACATCTACCACCCCACTATCCCTATCAAATTAGAGCCAGAAAGGAGACTAGACAGCTACCACCCCACTACCACTATCACATTAGAGGCAAAAGGGAGACTAAATCTCTACCACCCCAATACCACTATCAGATTAGAGCCATAAAGCAAACTAGGCATATACCACTATCAGATTAGAGCCACAATGGAGACTAGACATCTACCACCCCCCTACCACTATCAGGTTAGAGCCATAAGGTAGACTAGACATCTACCACCCCAATACCACTATCAGATTAGAGCCATAAAGCAAACTAGGCATATACCACTATCATAGTAGAGCCAGAAAGAAGACTAGACATCTACCACCCCACTACCACTATGAGATTAGAGCCATAAGGGAGACTAGACATCTACCACCCCATTACCCCTATCACATTAGAGCCAGAAAGGAGACTAGACTTCTAACACCCCACTGCCACTATCAGATTAGAGCCACAAGGGAGACGAGACATCTACCACACATTACCACTATCACATTAGAGCCATAAAGTAGACTAGACATCTACCACCCCACTACCACTATCAGATTAGAGCCAGAAAGGAGACTAGATCTCTACCACCCCAATACCACTATCAGATTAGAGCCATAAAGCAGACTAGGCATATACCACTATCAGGTTAGAGCCACAATGGAGACTAGACATCTACCACCACACTACTACTATCAGATTACAGCCAGAAAGGAGACTAGACATCTACCACCCCACTACCACTATCAGATTAGAGCCAGAAAGGAGACTAGACATCTACCACCCCACTACCACTATTAGATTAGAGCCATAAAGTAGACTAGACATCTACCACCCCACTACCACTATCACATTAGAGCCATAAGGGAAAATAGACATCTACCACCCCACTACCACTATCAATTTAGAGCCATAAAGCAGACTAGGCATATGCCACTATCAGATTGCAGCCATAAGGGAGACTAGACATCTACCACCCCACTACCACTATGAGATTAGAGCCATAAGGGAGACTAGACATCTACCACCCCATTACCCCTATCACATTAGAGCCAGAAAGGAGACTAGACTTCTACCACCCCACTACCACTATCAGATTAGAGCCACAAGGGAGACGAGACATCTACCACACATTACCACTATCACATTAGAGCCATAAAGTAGACTAGACATCTACCACCCCACTACCACTATCACATTAGAGCCAAAAGGGAGAATAGACATCTACCACCCCAAATCCACTATCAGATTATAGCCATAAGGGAGACTTGACATCTTCCACCCCATTACCACGATCACATTAGAGCCAAAAGGGAGAATAGACATCTACCACCCCAAATCCACTATCAGATTATAGCCATAAGGGAGACTTGACATCTACCACCCCACTACCACTATCAGATTAGAGCCATAAGGTAGTCTAGAGATCTACCACACCACGACTACTATCATAGTAGAGCCAGAAAGAAGACTAGACATCTACCACCCCACTACCACTATGAGATTAGAGCCATAAGGGAGACTAGACATCTACCACTCCACTACCACTATCACATTAGAGCCATAAGGGAGTCTAGAGATCTACCACCACACTACCACTATGAGATTAGAGCCATAAGGGAAAATAGACATCTACCACCCCACTATCCCTATCAAATTAGAGCCAGAAAGGAGACTAGACAGCTACCACCCCACTACCACTATCACATTAGAGGCAAAAGGGAGACTAAATCTCTACCACCCCAATACCACTATCAGATTAGAGCCATAAAGCAAACTAGGCATATACCACTATCAGATTAGAGCCACAATGGAGACTAGACATCTACCACCCCCCTACCACTATCAGGTTAGAGCCATAAGGTAGACTAGACATCTACCACCCCAATACCACTATCAGATTAGAGCCATAAAGCAAACTAGGCATATACCACTATCATAGTAGAGCCAGAAAGAAGACTAGACATCTACCACCCCACTACCACTATGAGATTAGAGCCATAAGGGAGACTAGACATCTACCACCCCATTACCCCTATCACATTAGAGCCAGAAAGGAGACTAGACTTCTACCACCCCACTGCCACTATCAGATTAGAGCCACAAGGGAGACGAGACATCTACCACACATTACCACTATCACATTAGAGCCATAAAGTAGACTAGACATCTACCACCCCACTACCACTATCAGATTAGAGCCAGAAAGGAGACTAGATCTCTACCACCCCAATACCACTATCAGATTAGAGCCATAAAGCAGACTAGGCATATACCACTATCAGGTTAGAGCCACAATGGAGACTAGACATCTACCACCACACTACTACTATCAGATTACAGCCAGAAAGGAGACTAGACATCTACCACCCCACTACCACTATCAGATTAGAGCCAGAAAGGAGACTAGACATCTACCACCCCACTACCACTATTAGATTAGAGCCATAAAGTAGACTAGACATCTACCACCCCACTACCACTATCACATTAGAGCCATAAGGGAAAATAGACATCTACCACCCCACTACCACTATCAATTTAGAGCCATAAAGCAGACTAGGCATATGCCACTATCAGATTGCAGCCATAAGGGAGACTAGACATCTACCACCCCACTACCACTATGAGATTAGAGCCATAAGGGAGACTAGACATCTACCACCCCATTACCCCTATCACATTAGAGCCAGAAAGGAGACTAGACTTCTACCACCCCACTACCACTATCAGATTAGAGCCACAAGGGAGACGAGACATCTACCACACATTACCACTATCACATTAGAGCCATAAAGTAGACTAGACATCTACCACCCCACTACCACTATCACATTAGAGCCAAAAGGGAGAATAGACATCTACCACCCCAAATCCACTATCAGATTATAGCCATAAGGGAGACTTGACATCTTCCACCCCATTACCACGATCAGATTATAGCCAAAAGGGAGACTAGACATCTACCACCCCACTACCACAATCAGATTAGAGACATAAGGGAGTCTAGAGATCTACCACACCACTACCACTATCAGATTAGAGCCATAAAGCAGACTAGGCATATACCACTATCAGATTACAGCCACAAGGGAGACTAGACATCTACCACACCACTACCACTACCAGATTAGAGCCATAGGGGAGACTAGACATCTACCACCAAATTACCACTATCACATTAGAGCCATAAGGGAGACTAGCCATCTACCACCCCACTACCACTATGAGATTAGAGCCATAAGGGAAAATAGACATCTACCACCCCATTACCACTATCAATTTAGAGCCATAAAGCAGACTAAGCATATACCACTATCAGATTAGAGCCACAAGGGAGACTAGACATCTACCACCCCACTACCACTATCACATTAGAGCCATAAAGTAGACTAGACATCTACCACCCCACTACCACTATCAGATTAGAGCCATAAAGCAAACTAGGCATATACAATTATCAGATTAGAGCCACAAGGGAGGCGAGACATCTACCATCCCACTACCACTATCAGATTAGAGCCAGAAAGGAGACTAGACATCTACCACCCCACTACCACTATGAGATTAGAGCCATAAGGGAGACTAGACATCTACCACCCCATTACCCCTATCACATTAGAGCCAGAAAGGAGACTAGACTTCTACCACCCCACTACCACTATCAGAGCCACAAGGGAGATGAGACATCTACCACACATTACCACTATCACATTAGAGCCATAAAGTAGACTAGACATCTACCACCCCACTACCACTATCACATTAGAGCCAAAAGGGAGAATAGACATCTACCACCCCAAATCCACTATCAGATTATAGCCATAAGGGAGACTTGACATCTTCCACCCCATTACCACGATCAGATTATAGCCAAAAGGGAGACTAGACATCTACCACCCCACTACCACAATCAGATTAGAGACATAAGGGAGTCTAGAGTTCTACCACACCACTACCACTATCAGATTAGAGCCATAAAGCAGACTAGGCATATACCACTATCAGATTACAGCCACAAGGGAGACTAGACATCTACCACACCACTACCACTACCAGATTAGAGCCATAGGGGAGACTAGACATCTACCACCAAATTACCACTATCACATTAGAGCCATAAGGGAGACTAGCCATCTACCACCCCACTACCACTATGAGATTAGAGCCATAAGGGAAAATAGACATCTACCACCCCACTACCACTATCAATTTAGAGCCATAAAGCAGACTAAGCATATACCACTATCAGATTAGAGCCACAAGGGAGACTAGACATCTACCACCCCACTACCACTATCACATTAGAGCCATAAAGTAGACTAGACATCTACCACCCCACTACCACTATCAGATTAGAGCCATAAAGCAAACTAGGCATATACAATTATCAGATTAGAGCCACAAGGGAGGCGAGACATCTACCATCCCACTACCACTATCAGATTAGAGCCAGAAAGGAGACTAGACATCTACCACCCCACTACCACTATCAAATTAGAGCCATAAAGCAGACTAGGCATATACTATTATCAGATTAGAGCCACAAGGGAGACGAGACATCTACCACCCCACTACCACTATCAGATTAGAGCCATAAGGGAGTCTAGAGATCTACCACACCACGACTACTATCATAGTAGAGCCAGAAAGAAGACTAGACATCTACCACCCCACTACCACTATGAGATTAGAGCCATAAGGGAGACTAGACATCTACCACCCCACTATCCCTATCAAATTAGAGCCAGAAAGGAGACTAGACAGCTACCACCCCACTACCACTATCACATTAGAGGCAAAAGGGAGACTAAATCTCTACCACCCCAATACCACTATCAGATTAGAGCCATAAAGCAAACTAGGCATATACCACTATCAGATTAGAGCCACAATGGAGACTAGACATCTACCACCCCCCTACCACTATCAGGTTAGAGCCATAAGGTAGACTAGACATCTACCACCCCAATACCACTATCAGATTAGAGCCATAAAGCAAACTAGGCATATACCACTATCATAGTAGAGCCAGAAAGAAGACTAGACATCTACCACCCCACTACCACTATGAGATTAGAGCCATAAGGGAGACTAGACATCTACCACCCCATTACCCCTATCACATTAGAGCCAGAAAGGAGACTAGACTTCTACCACCCCACTGCCACTATCAGATTAGAGCCACAAGGGAGACGAGACATCTACCACACATTACCACTATCACATTAGAGCCATAAAGTAGACTAGACATCTACCACCCCACTACCACTATCAGATTAGAGCCAGAAAGGAGACTAGATCTCTACCACCCCAATACCACTATCAGATTAGAGCCATAAAGCAGACTAGGCATATACCACTATCAGGTTAGAGCCACAATGGAGACTAGACATCTACCACCACACTACTACTATCAGATTACAGCCAGAAAGGAGACTAGACATCTACCACCCCACTACCACTATCAGATTAGAGCCAGAAAGGAGACTAGACATCTACCACCCCACTACCACTATTAGATTAGAGCCATAAAGTAGACTAGACATCTACCACCCCACTACCACTATCACATTAGAGCCATAAGGGAAAATAGACATCTACCACCCCACTACCACTATCAATTTAGAGCCATAAAGCAGACTAGGCATATGCCACTATCAGATTGCAGCCATAAGGGAGACTAGACATCTACCACCCCACTACCACTATGAGATTAGAGCCATAAGGGAGACTAGACATCTACCACCCCATTACCCCTATCACATTAGAGCCAGAAAGGAGACTAGACTTCTACCACCCCACTACCACTATCAGATTAGAGCCACAAGGGAGACGAGACATCTACCACACATTACCACTATCACATTAGAGCCATAAAGTAGACTAGACATCTACCACCCCACTACCACTATCACATTAGAGCCAAAAGGGAGAATAGACATCTACCACCCCAAATCCACTATCAGATTATAGCCATAAGGGAGACTTGACATCTTCCACCCCATTACCACGATCAGATTATAGCCAAAAGGGAGACTAGACATCTACCACCCCACTACCACAATCAGATTAGAGACATAAGGGAGTCTAGAGTTCTACCACACCACTACCACTATCAGATTAGAGCCATAAAGCAGACTAGGCATATACCACTATCAGATTACAGCCACAAGGGAGACTAGACATCTACCACACCACTACCACTACCAGATTAGAGCCATAGGGGAGACTAGACATCTACCACCAAATTACCACTATCACATTAGAGCCATAAGGGAGACTAGCCATCTACCACCCCACTACCACTATGAGATTAGAGCCATAAGGGAAAATAGACATCTACCACCCCACTACCACTATCAATTTAGAGCCATAAAGCAGACTAAGCATATACCACTATCAGATTAGAGCCACAAGGGAGACTAGACATCTACCACCCCACTACCACTATCACATTAGAGCCATAAAGTAGACTAGACATCTACCACTCCACTACCACTATCAGATTAGAGCCATAAAGCAAACTAGGCATATACAATTATCAGATTAGAGCCACAAGGGAGGCGAGACATCTACCATCCCACTACCACTATCAGATTAGAGCCAGAAAGGAGACTAGACATCTACCACCCCACTACCACTATCAAATTAGAGCCATAAAGCAGACTAGGCATATACTATTATCAGATTAGAGCCACAAGGGAGACGAGACATCTACCACCCCACTACCACTATCAGATTAGAGCCATAAGGGAGTCTAGAGATCTACCACACCACGACTACTATCATAGTAGAGCCAGAAAGAAGACTAGACATCTACCACCCCACTACCACTATGAGATTAGAGCCATAAGGGAGACTAGACATCTACCACCCCACTATCCCTATCAAATTAGAGCCAGAAAGGAGACTAGACAGCTACCACCCCACTACCACTATCACATTAGAGGCAAAAGGGAGACTAAATCTCTACCACCCCAATACCACTATCAGATTAGAGCCATAAAGCAAACTAGGCATATACCACTATCAGATTAGAGCCACAATGGAGACTAGACATCTACCACCCCCCTACCACTATCAGGTTAGAGCCATAAGGTAGACTAGACATCTACCACCCCAATACCACTATCAGATTAGAGCCATAAAGCAAACTAGGCATATACCACTATCATAGTAGAGCCAGAAAGAAGACTAGACATCTACCACCCCACTACCACTATGAGATTAGAGCCATAAGGGAGACTAGACATCTACCACCCCATTACCCCTATCACATTAGAGCCAGAAAGGAGACTAGACTTCTACCACCCCACTGCCACTATCAGATTAGAGCCACAAGGGAGACGAGACATCTACCACACATTACCACTATCACATTAGAGCCATAAAGTAGACTAGACATCTACCACCCCACTACCACTATCAGATTAGAGCCAGAAAGGAGACTAGATCTCTACCACCCCAATACCACTATCAGATTAGAGCCATAAAGCAGACTAGGCATATACCACTATCAGGTTAGAGCCACAATGGAGACTAGACATCTACCACCACACTACTACTATCAGATTACAGCCAGAAAGGAGACTAGACATCTACCACCCCACTACCACTATCAGATTAGAGCCAGAAAGGAGACTAGACATCTACCACCCCACTACCACTATTAGATTAGAGCCATAAAGTAGACTAGACATCTACCACCCCACTACCACTATCACATTAGAGCCATAAGGGAAAATAGACATCTACCACCCCACTACCACTATCAATTTAGAGCCATAAAGCAGACTAGGCATATGCCACTATCAGATTGCAGCCATAAGGGAGACTAGACATCTACCACCCCACTACCACTATGAGATTAGAGCCATAAGGGAGACTAGACATCTACCACCCCATTACCCCTATCACATTAGAGCCAGAAAGGAGACTAGACTTCTACCACCCCACTACCACTATCAGATTAGAGCCACAAGGGAGACGAGACATCTACCACACATTACCACTATCACATTAGAGCCATAAAGTAGACTAGACATCTACCACCCCACTACCACTATCACATTAGAGCCAAAAGGGAGAATAGACATCTACCACCCCAAATCCACTATCAGATTATAGCCATAAGGGAGACTTGACATCTTCCACCCCATTACCACGATCAGATTATAGCCAAAAGGGAGACTAGACATCTACCACCCCACTACCACAATCAGATTAGAGACATAAGGGAGTCTAGAGATCTACCACACCACTACCACTATCAGATTAGAGCCATAAAGCAGACTAGGCATATACCACTATCAGATTACAGCCACAAGGGAGACTAGACATCTACCACACCACTACCACTACCAGATTAGAGCCATAGGGGAGACTAGACATCTACCACCAAATTACCACTATCACATTAGAGCCATAAGGGAGACTAGCCATCTACCACCCCACTACCACTATGAGATTAGAGCCATAAGGGAAAATAGACATCTACCACCCCATTACCACTATCAATTTAGAGCCATAAAGCAGACTAAGCATATACCACTATCAGATTAGAGCCACAAGGGAGACTAGACATCTACCACCCCACTACCACTATCACATTAGAGCCATAAAGTAGACTAGACATCTACCACCCCACTACCACTATCAGATTAGAGCCATAAAGCAAACTAGGCATATACAATTATCAGATTAGAGCCACAAGGGAGGCGAGACATCTACCATCCCACTACCACTATCAGATTAGAGCCAGAAAGGAGACTAGACATCTACCACCCCACTACCACTATGAGATTAGAGCCATAAGGGAGACTAGACATCTACCACCCCATTACCCCTATCACATTAGAGCCAGAAAGGAGACTAGACTTCTACCACCCCACTACCACTATCAGAGCCACAAGGGAGATGAGACATCTACCACACATTACCACTATCACATTAGAGCCATAAAGTAGACTAGACATCTACCACCCCACTACCACTATCACATTAGAGCCAAAAGGGAGAATAGACATCTACCACCCCAAATCCACTATCAGATTATAGCCATAAGGGAGACTTGACATCTTCCACCCCATTACCACGATCAGATTATAGCCAAAAGGGAGACTAGACATCTACCACCCCACTACCACAATCAGATTAGAGACATAAGGGAGTCTAGAGTTCTACCACACCACTACCACTATCAGATTAGAGCCATAAAGCAGACTAGGCATATACCACTATCAGATTACAGCCACAAGGGAGACTAGACATCTACCACACCACTACCACTACCAGATTAGAGCCATAGGGGAGACTAGACATCTACCACCAAATTACCACTATCACATTAGAGCCATAAGGGAGACTAGCCATCTACCACCCCACTACCACTATGAGATTAGAGCCATAAGGGAAAATAGACATCTACCACCCCACTACCACTATCAATTTAGAGCCATAAAGCAGACTAAGCATATACCACTATCAGATTAGAGCCACAAGGGAGACTAGACATCTACCACCCCACTACCACTATCACATTAGAGCCATAAAGTAGACTAGACATCTACCACCCCACTACCACTATCAGATTAGAGCCATAAAGCAAACTAGGCATATACAATTATCAGATTAGAGCCACAAGGGAGGCGAGACATCTACCATCCCACTACCACTATCAGATTAGAGCCAGAAAGGAGACTAGACATCTACCACCCCACTACCACTATCAAATTAGAGCCATAAAGCAGACTAGGCATATACTATTATCAGATTAGAGCCACAAGGGAGACGAGACATCTACCACCCCACTACCACTATCAGATTAGAGCCATAAGGGAGTCTAGAGATCTACCACACCACGACTACTATCATAGTAGAGCCAGAAAGAAGACTAGACATCTACCACCCCACTACCACTATGAGATTAGAGCCATAAGGGAGACTAGACATCTACCACCCCACTATCCCTATCAAATTAGAGCCAGAAAGGAGACTAGACAGCTACCACCCCACTACCACTATCACATTAGAGGCAAAAGGGAGACTAAATCTCTACCACCCCAATACCACTATCAGATTAGAGCCATAAAGCAAACTAGGCATATACCACTATCAGATTAGAGCCACAATGGAGACTAGACATCTACCACCCCCCTACCACTATCAGGTTAGAGCCATAAGGTAGACTAGACATCTACCACCCCAATACCACTATCAGATTAGAGCCATAAAGCAAACTAGGCATATACCACTATCATAGTAGAGCCAGAAAGAAGACTAGACATCTACCACCCCACTACCACTATGAGATTAGAGCCATAAGGGAGACTAGACATCTACCACCCCATTACCCCTATCACATTAGAGCCAGAAAGGAGACTAGACTTCTACCACCCCACTGCCACTATCAGATTAGAGCCACAAGGGAGACGAGACATCTACCACACATTACAACTATCACATTAGAGCCATAAAGTAGACTAGACATCTACCACCCCACTACCACTATCAGATTAGAGCCAGAAAGGAGACTAGATCTCTACCACCCCAATACCACTATCAGATTAGAGCCATAAAGCAGACTAGGCATATACCACTATCAGGTTAGAGCCACAATGGAGACTAGACATCTACCACCACACTACTACTATCAGATTACAGCCAGAAAGGAGACTAGACATCTACCACCCCACTACCACTATCAGATTAGAGCCAGAAAGGAGACTAGACATCTACCACCCCACTACCACTATTAGATTAGAGCCATAAAGTAGACTAGACATCTACCACCCCACTACCACTATCACATTAGAGCCATAAGGGAAAATAGACATCTACCACCCCACTACCACTATCAATTTAGAGCCATAAAGCAGACTAGGCATATGCCACTATCAGATTGCAGCCATAAGGGAGACTAGACATCTACCACCCCACTACCACTATGAGATTAGAGCCATAAGGGAGACTAGACATCTACCACCCCATTACCCCTATCACATTAGAGCCAGAAAGGAGACTAGACTTCTACCACCCCACTACCACTATCAGATTAGAGCCACAAGGGAGACGAGACATCTACCACACATTACCACTATCACATTAGAGCCATAAAGTAGACTAGACATCTACCACCCCACTACCACTATCACATTAGAGCCAAAAGGGAGAATAGACATCTACCACCCCAAATCCACTATCAGATTATAGCCATAAGGGAGACATGACATCTTCCACCCCATTACCACGATCAGATTATAGCCAAAAGGGAGACTAGACATCTACCACCCCACTACCACAATCAGATTAGAGACATAAGGGAGTCTAGAGATCTACCACACCACTACCACTATCAGATTAGAGCCATAAAGCAGACTAGGCATATACCACTATCAGATTACAGCCACAAGGGAGACTAGACATCTACCACACCACTACCACTACCAGATTAGAGCCATAGGGGAGACTAGACATCTACCACCAAATTACCACTATCACATTAGAGCCATAAGGGAGACTAGCCATCTACCACCCCACTACCACTATGAGATTAGAGCCATAAGGGAAAATAGACATCTACCACCCCATTACCACTATCAATTTAGAGCCATAAAGCAGACTAAGCATATACCACTATCAGATTAGAGCCACAAGGGAGACTAGACATCTACCACCCCACTACCACTATCACATTAGAGCCATAAAGTAGACTAGACATCTACCACCCCACTACCACTATCAGATTAGAGCCATAAAGCAAACTAGGCATATACAATTATCAGATTAGAGCCACAAGGGAGGCGAGACATCTACCATCCCACTACCACTATCAGATTAGAGCCAGAAAGGAGACTAGACATCTACCACCCCACTACCACTATGAGATTAGAGCCATAAGGGAGACTAGACATCTACCACCCCATTACCCCTATCACATTAGAGCCAGAAAGGAGACTAGACTTCTACCACCCCACTACCACTATCAGAGCCACAAGGGAGATGAGACATCTACCACACATTACCACTATCACATTAGAGCCATAAAGTAGACTAGACATCTACCACCCCACTACCACTATCACATTAGAGCCAAAAGGGAGAATAGACATCTACCACCCCAAATCCACTATCAGATTATAGCCATAAGGGAGACTTGACATCTTCCACCCCATTACCACGATCAGATTATAGCCAAAAGGGAGACTAGACATCTACCACCCCACTACCACAATCAGATTAGAGACATAAGGGAGTCTAGAGTTCTACCACACCACTACCACTATCAGATTAGAGCCATAAAGCAGACTAGGCATATACCACTATCAGATTACAGCCACAAGGGAGACTAGACATCTACCACACCACTACCACTACCAGATTAGAGCCATAGGGGAGACTAGACATCTACCACCAAATTACCACTATCACATTAGAGCCATAAGGGAGACTAGCCATCTACCACCCCACTACCACTATGAGATTAGAGCCATAAGGGAAAATAGACATCTACCACCCCACTACCACTATCAATTTAGAGCCATAAAGCAGACTAAGCATATACCACTATCAGATTAGAGCCACAAGGGAGACTAGACATCTACCACCCCACTACCACTATCACATTAGAGCCATAAAGTAGACTAGACATCTACCACCCCACTACCACTATCAGATTAGAGCCATAAAGCAAACTAGGCATATACAATTATCAGATTAGAGCCACAAGGGAGGCGAGACATCTACCATCCCACTACCACTATCAGATTAGAGCCAGAAAGGAGACTAGACATCTACCACCCCACTACCACTATCAAATTAGAGCCATAAAGCAGACTAGGCATATACTATTATCAGATTAGAGCCACAAGGGAGACGAGACATCTACCACCCCACTACCACTATCAGATTAGAGCCATAAGGGAGTCTAGAGATCTACCACACCACGACTACTATCATAGTAGAGCCAGAAAGAAGACTAGACATCTACCACCCCACTACCACTATGAGATTAGAGCCATAAGGGAGACTAGACATCTACCACCCCATTACCCCTATCACATTAGAGCCAGAAAGGAGACTAGACTTCTACCACCCCACTACCACTATCAGAGCCACAAGGGAGATGAGACATCTACCACACATTACCACTATCACATTAGAGCCATAAAGTAGACTAGACATCTACCACCCCACTACCACTATCACATTAGAGCCAAAAGGGAGAATAGACATCTACCACCCCAAATCCACTATCAGATTATAGCCATAAGGGAGACTTGACATCTTCCACCCCATTACCACGATCAGATTATAGCCAAAAGGGAGACTAGACATCTACCACCCCACTACCACAATCAGATTAGAGACATAAGGGAGTCTAGAGTTCTACCACACCACTACCACTATCAGATTAGAGCCATAAAGCAGACTAGGCATATACCACTATCAGATTACAGCCACAAGGGAGACTAGACATCTACCACACCACTACCACTACCAGATTAGAGCCATAGGGGAGACTAGACATCTACCACCAAATTACCACTATCACATTAGAGCCATAAGGGAGACTAGCCATCTACCACCCCACTACCACTATGAGATTAGAGCCATAAGGGAAAATAGACATCTACCACCCCACTACCACTATCAATTTAGAGCCATAAAGCAGACTAAGCATATACCACTATCAGATTAGAGCCACAAGGGAGACTAGACATCTACCACCCCACTACCACTATCACATTAGAGCCATAAAGTAGACTAGACATCTACCACCCCACTACCACTATCAGATTAGAGCCATAAAGCAAACTAGGCATATACAATTATCAGATTAGAGCCACAAGGGAGGCGAGACATCTACCATCCCACTACCACTATCAGATTAGAGCCAGAAAGGAGACTAGACATCTACCACCCCACTACCACTATCAAATTAGAGCCATAAAGCAGACTAGGCATATACTATTATCAGATTAGAGCCACAAGGGAGACGAGACATCTACCACCCCACTACCACTATCAGATTAGAGCCATAAGGGAGTCTAGAGATCTACCACACCACGACTACTATCATAGTAGAGCCAGAAAGAAGACTAGACATCTACCACCCCACTACCACTATGAGATTAGAGCCATAAGGGAGACTAGACATCTACCACCCCATTACCCCTATCACATTAGAGCCAGAAAGGAGACTAGACTTCTACCACCCCACTACCACTATCAGAGCCACAAGGGAGATGAGACATCTACCACACATTACCACTATCACATTAGAGCCATAAAGTAGACTAGACATCTACCACCCCACTACCACTATCACATTAGTGCCATAAGGGAAAATAGACATCTACCACCCCACTACCACTATGAGATTAGAGCCATAAGGGAGACTAGACATCTACCACCCCATTACCCCTATCACATTAGAGCCAGAAAGGAGACTAGACTTCTACCACCCCACTACCACTATCAGATTAGAGCCACAAGGGAGACGAGACATCTACCACACATTACCACTATCACATTAGAGCCATAAAGTAGACTAGACATCTACCACCCCACTACCACTATCACATTAGAGCCAAAAGGGAGAATAGACATCTACCACCCCAAATCCACTATCAGATTATAGCCATAAGGGAGACTTGACATCTACCACCCCACTACCACTATCAGATTAGAGCCATAAGGGAGTCTAGAGATCTACCACACCACGACTACTATCATAGTAGAGCCAGAAAGAAGACTAGACATCTACCACCCCACTACCACTATGAGATTAGAGCCATTAGGGAGACTAGACATCTACCACCCCATTACCCCTATCACATTAGAGCCAGAAAGGAGACTAGACTTCTACCACCCCACTACCACTATCAGATTAGAGCCAGAAAGGAGACTAGACATCTACCACCCCACTACCACTATCAAATTAGAGCCATAAAGCAGACTAGGCATATACTATTATCAGATTAGAGCCACAAGGGAGACGAGACATCTACCACCCCACTACCACTATCAGATTAGAGCCATAAGGGAGTCTAGAGATCTACCACACCACGACTACTATCATAGTAGAGCCAGAAAGAAGACTAGACATCTACCACCCCACTACCACTATGAGATTAGAGCCATTAGGGAGACTAGACATCTACCACCCCATTACCCCTATCACATTAGAGCCAGAAAGGAGACTAGACTTCTACCACCCCACTACCACTATCAGATTAGAGCCAGAAAGGAGACTAGACATCTACCACCCCACTACCACTATCAAATTAGAGCCATAAAGCAGACTAGGCATATACTATTATCAGATTAGAGCCACAAGGGAGACGAGACATCTACCACCCCACTACCACTATCAGATTAGAGCCATAAGGGAGTCTAGAGATCTACCACACCACGACTACTATCATAGTAGAGCCAGAAAGAAGACTAGACATCTACCACCCCACTACCACTATGAGATTAGAGCCATAAGGGAGACTAGACATCTACCACCCCATTACCCCTATCACATTAGAGCCAGAAAGGAGACTAGACTTCTACCACCCCACTACCACTATCAGAGCCACAAGGGAGATGAGACATCTACCACACATTACCACTATCACATTAGAGCCATAAAGTAGACTAGACATCTACCACCCCACTACCACTATCACATTAGAGCCAAAAGGGAGAATAGACATCTACCACCCCAAATCCACTATCAGATTATAGCCATAAGGGAGACTTGACATCTTCCACCCCATTACCACGATCAGATTATAGCCAAAAGGGAGACTAGACATCTACCACCCCACTACCACAATCAGATTAGAGACATAAGGGAGTCTAGAGTTCTACCACACCACTACCACTATCAGATTAGAGCCATAAAGCAGACTAGGCATATACCACTATCAGATTACAGCCACAAGGGAGACTAGACATCTACCACACCACTACCACTACCAGATTAGAGCCATAGGGGAGACTAGACATCTACCACCAAATTACCACTATCACATTAGAGCCATAAGGGAGACTAGCCATCTACCACCCCACTACCACTATGAGATTAGAGCCATAAGGGAAAATAGACATCTACCACCCCACTACCACTATCAATTTAGAGCCATAAAGCAGACTAAGCATATACCACTATCAGATTAGAGCCACAAGGGAGACTAGACATCTACCACCCCACTACCACTATCACATTAGAGCCATAAAGTAGACTAGACATCTACCACCCCACTACCACTATCAGATTAGAGCCATAAAGCAAACTAGGCATATACAATTATCAGATTAGAGCCACAAGGGAGGCGAGACATCTACCATCCCACTACCACTATCAGATTAGAGCCAGAAAGGAGACTAGACATCTACCACCCCACTACCACTATCAAATTAGAGCCATAAAGCAGACTAGGCATATACTATTATCAGATTAGAGCCACAAGGGAGACGAGACATCTACCACCCCACTACCACTATCAGATTAGAGCCATAAGGGAGTCTAGAGATCTACCACACCACGACTACTATCATAGTAGAGCCAGAAAGAAGACTAGACATCTACCACCCCACTACCACTATGAGATTAGAGCCATAAGGGAGACTAGACATCTACCACCCCATTACCCCTATCACATTAGAGCCAGAAAGGAGACTAGACTTCTACCACCCCACTACCACTATCAGAGCCACAAGGGAGATGAGACATCTACCACACATTACCACTATCACATTAGAGCCATAAAGTAGACTAGACATCTACCACCCCACTACCACTATCACATTAGTGCCATAAGGGAAAATAGACATCTACCACCCCACTACCACTATGAGATTAGAGCCATAAGGGAGACTAGACATCTACCACCCCATTACCCCTATCACATTAGAGCCAGAAAGGAGACTAGACTTCTACCACCCCACTACCACTATCAGATTAGAGCCACAAGGGAGACGAGACATCTACCACACATTACCACTATCACATTAGAGCCATAAAGTAGACTAGACATCTACCACCCCACTACCACTATCACATTAGAGCCAGAAAGGAGACTAGACTTCTACCACCCCACTACCACTATCAGAGCCACAAGGGAGATGAGACATCTACCACACATTACCACTATCACATTAGAGCCATAAAGTAGACTAGACATCTACCACCCCACTACCACTATCACATTAGAGCCAAAAGGGAGAATAGACATCTACCACCCCAAATCCACTATCAGATTATAGCCATAAGGGAGACTTGACATCTTCCACCCCATTACCACGATCAGATTATAGCCAAAAGGGAGACTAGACATCTACCACCCCACTACCACAATCAGATTAGAGACATAAGGGAGTCTAGAGTTCTACCACACCACTACCACTATCAGATTAGAGCCATAAAGCAGACTAGGCATATACCACTATCAGATTACAGCCACAAGGGAGACTAGACATCTACCACACCACTACCACTACCAGATTAGAGCCATAGGGGAGACTAGACATCTACCACCAAATTACCACTATCACATTAGAGCCATAAGGGAGACTAGCCATCTACCACCCCACTACCACTATGAGATTAGAGCCATAAGGGAAAATAGACATCTACCACCCCACTACCACTATCAATTTAGAGCCATAAAGCAGACTAAGCATATACCACTATCAGATTAGAGCCACAAGGGAGACTAGACATCTACCACCCCACTACCACTATCACATTAGAGCCATAAAGTAGACTAGACATCTACCACCCCACTACCACTATCAGATTAGAGCCATAAAGCAAACTAGGCATATACAATTATCAGATTAGAGCCACAAGGGAGGCGAGACATCTACCATCCCACTACCACTATCAGATTAAAGCCAGAAAGGAGACTAGACATCTACCACCCCACTACCACTATCAAATTAGAGCCATAAAGCAGACTAGGCATATACTATTATCAGATTAGAGCCACAAGGGAGACGAGACATCTACCACCCCACTACCACTATCAGATTAGAGCCATAAGGGAGTCTAGAGATCTACCACACCACGACTACTATCATAGTAGAGCCAGAAAGAAGACTAGACATCTACCACCCCACTACCACTATGAGATTAGAGCCATAAGGGAGACTAGACATCTACCACCCCATTACCCCTATCACATTAGAGCCAGAAAGGAGACTAGACTTCTACCACCCCACTACCACTATCAGAGCCACAAGGGAGATGAGACATCTACCACACATTACCACTATCACATTAGAGCCATAAAGTAGACTAGACATCTACCACCCCACTACCACTATCACATTAGAGCCAAAAGGGAGAATAGACATCTACCACCCCAAATCCACTATCAGATTATAGCCATAAGGGAGACTTGACATCTTCCACCCCATTACCACGATCAGATTATAGCCAAAAGGGAGACTAGACATCTACCACCCCACTACCACAATCAGATTAGAGACATAAGGGAGTCTAGAGTTCTACCACACCACTACCACTATCAGATTAGAGCCATAAAGCAGACTAGGCATATACCACTATCAGATTACAGCCACAAGGGAGACTAGACATCTACCACACCACTACCACTACCAGATTAGAGCCATAGGGGAGACTAGACATCTACCACCAAATTACCACTATCACATTAGAGCCATAAGGGAGACTAGCCATCTACCACCCCACTACCACTATGAGATTAGAGCCATAAGGGAAAATAGACATCTACCACCCCACTACCACTATCAATTTAGAGCCATAAAGCAGACTAAGCATATACCACTATCAGATTAGAGCCACAAGGGAGACTAGACATCTACCACCCCCACTACCACTATCACATTAGAGCCATAAAGTAGACTAGACATCTACCACCCCACTACCACTATCAGATTAGAGCCATAAAGCAAACTAGGCATATACAATTATCAGATTAGAGCCACAAGGGAGGCGAGACATCTACCATCCCACTACCACTATCAGATTAGAGCCAGAAAGGAGACTAGACATCTACCACCCCACTACCACTATCAAATTAGAGCCATAAAGCAGACTAGGCATATACTATTATCAGATTAGAGCCACAAGGGAGACGAGACATCTACCACCCCACTACCACTATCAGATTAGAGCCATAAGGGAGTCTAGAGATCTACCACACCACGACTACTATCATAGTAGAGCCAGAAAGAAGACTAGACATCTACCACCCCACTACCACTATGAGATTAGAGCCATAAGGGAGACTAGACATCTACCACCCCATTACCCCTATCACATTAGAGCCAGAAAGGAGACTAGACTTCTACCACCCCACTACCACTATCAGAGCCACAAGGGAGATGAGACATCTACCACACATTACCACTATCACATTAGAGCCATAAAGTAGACTAGACATCTACCACCCCACTACCACTATCACATTAGTGCCATAAGGGAAAATAGACATCTACCACCCCACTACCACTATGAGATTAGAGCCATAAGGGAGACTAGACATCTACCACCCCATTACCCCTATCACATTAGAGCCAGAAAGGAGACTAGACTTCTACCACCCCACTACCACTATCAGATTAGAGCCACAAGGGAGACGAGACATCTACCACACATTACCACTATCACATTAGAGCCATAAAGTAGACTAGACATCTACCACCCCACTACCACTATCACATTAGAGCCAAAAGGGAGAATAGACATCTACCACCCCAAATCCACTATCAGATTATAGCCATAAGGGAGACTTGACATCTACCACCCCACTACCACTATCAGATTAGAGCCATAAGGGAGTCTAGAGATCTACCACACCACGACTACTATCATAGTAGAGCCAGAAAGAAGACTAGACATCTACCACCCCACTACCACTATGAGATTAGAGCCATTAGGGAGACTAGACATCTACCACCCCATTACCCCTATCACATTAGAGCCAGAAAGGAGACTAGACTTCTACCACCCCACTACCACTATCAGATTAGAGCCAGAAAGGAGACTAGACATCTACCACCCCACTACCACTATCAAATTAGAGCCATAAAGCAGACTAGGCATATACTATTATCAGATTAGAGCCACAAGGGAGACGAGACATCTACCACCCCACTACCACTATCAGATTAGAGCCATAAGGGAGTCTAGAGATCTACCACACCACGACTACTATCATAGTAGAGCCAGAAAGAAGACTAGACATCTACCACCCCACTACCACTATGAGATTAGAGCCATAAGGGAGACTAGACATCTACCACCCCATTACCCCTATCACATTAGAGCCAGAAAGGAGACTAGACTTCTACCACCCCACTACCACTATCAGAGCCACAAGGGAGATGAGACATCTACCACACATTACCACTATCACATTAGAGCCATAAAGTAGACTAGACATCTACCACCCCACTACCACTATCACATTAGAGCCAAAAGGGAGAATAGACATCTACCACCCCAAATCCACTATCAGATTATAGCCATAAGGGAGACTTGACATCTTCCACCCCATTACCACGATCAGATTATAGCCAAAAGGGAGACTAGACATCTACCACCCCACTACCACAATCAGATTAGAGACATAAGGGAGTCTAGAGTTCTACCACACCACTACCACTATCAGATTAGAGCCATAAAGCAGACTAGGCATATACCACTATCAGATTACAGCCACAAGGGAGACTAGACATCTACCACACCACTACCACTACCAGATTAGAGCCATAGGGGAGACTAGACATCTACCACCAAATTACCACTATCACATTAGAGCCATAAGGGAGACTAGCCATCTACCACCCCACTACCACTATGAGATTAGAGCCATAAGGGAAAATAGACATCTACCACCCCACTACCACTATCAATTTAGAGCCATAAAGCAGACTAAGCATATACCACTATCAGATTAGAGCCACAAGGGAGACTAGACATCTACCACCCCACTACCACTATCACATTAGAGCCATAAAGTAGACTAGACATCTACCACCCCACTACCACTATCAGATTAGAGCCATAAAGCAAACTAGGCATATACAATTATCAGATTAGAGCCACAAGGGAGGCGAGACATCTACCATCCCACTACCACTATCAGATTAGAGCCAGAAAGGAGACTAGACATCTACCACCCCACTACCACTATCAAATTAGAGCCATAAAGCAGACTAGGCATATACTATTATCAGATTAGAGCCACAAGGGAGACGAGACATCTACCACCCCACTACCACTATCAGATTAGAGCCATAAGGGAGTCTAGAGATCTACCACACCACGACTACTATCATAGTAGAGCCAGAAAGAAGACTAGACATCTACCACCCCACTACCACTATGAGATTAGAGCCATAAGGGAGACTAGACATCTACCACCCCATTACCCCTATCACATTAGAGCCAGAAAGGAGACTAGACTTCTACCACCCCACTACCACTATCAGAGCCACAAGGGAGATGAGACATCTACCACACATTACCACTATCACATTAGAGCCATAAAGTAGACTAGACATCTACCACCCCACTACCACTATCACATTAGTGCCATAAGGGAAAATAGACATCTACCACCCCACTACCACTATGAGATTAGAGCCATAAGGGAGACTAGACATCTACCACCCCATTACCCCTATCACATTAGAGCCAGAAAGGAGACTAGACTTCTACCACCCCACTACCACTATCAGATTAGAGCCACAAGGGAGACGAGACATCTACCACACATTACCACTATCACATTAGAGCCATAAAGTAGACTAGACATCTACCACCCCACTACCACTATCACATTAGAGCCAAAAGGGAGAATAGACATCTACCACCCCAAATCCACTATCAGATTATAGCCATAAGGGAGACTTGACATCTACCACCCCACTACCACTATCAGATTAGAGCCATAAGGGAGTCTAGAGATCTACCACACCACGACTACTATCATAGTAGAGCCAGAAAGAAGACTAGACATCTACCACCCCACTACCACTATGAGATTAGAGCCATTAGGGAGACTAGACATCTACCACCCCATTACCCCTATCACATTAGAGCCAGAAAGGAGACTAGACTTCTACCACCCCACTACCACTATCAGATTAGAGCCACAAGGGAGACGAGACATCTACCACACATTACCACTATCACATTAGAGCCATAAAGTAGACTAGACATCTACCACCCCACTACCACTATCACATTAGAGCCATAAGGGAAAATAGACATCTACCACCCCACTACCACTATGAGATTAGAGCCATAAGGGAGACTAGACATCTACCACCCCATTACCCCTATCACATTAGAGCCAGAAAGGAGACTAGACTTCTACCACCCCACTACCACTATCAGATTAGAGCCACAAGGGAGACGAGACATCTACCACACATTACCACTATCACATTAGAGCCAAAAGGGAGAATAGACATCTACCACCCCAAATCCACTATCAGATTATAGCCATAAGGGAGACTTGACATCTTCCACCCCATTACCACGATCAGATTATAGCCAAAAGGGAGACTAGACATCTACCACCCCACTACCACAATCAGATTAGAGACAGAAGGGAGTCTAGAGATCTACCACACCACTACCACTATCAGATTAGAGCCATAAAGCAGACTAGGCATATACCACTATCAGATTAGAGCCACAATGGAGACTAGACATCTACCACCACACTACTACTATCAGATTACAGCCAGAAAGGAGACTAGACATCTACCACCCCACTACCACTATCAGATTAGAGCCAGAAAGGAGACTAGACAGCTACCACCCCACTACCACTATCACATTAGAGGCAAAAGGGAGACTAGATCTCTACCACCCCAATACCACTATCAGATTAGAGCCATAAAGCAAACTAGGCATATACCACTATCAGATTAGAGTAACAATGGAGACTAGACATCTACCACCACACTACTACTATCAGATTACAGCCAGAAAGGAGACTAGACATCTACCACCCCACTACCACTATCAGATTAGAGCCAGAAAGGAGACTAGACATCTACCACCCCACTACCACTATTAGATTAGAGCCATAATGGAGACTAGACATCTACCACCAAATGACCACTATCACATTAGAACCATAAGGGAGTCTACACATCTACCACCCCACTACCACTATCAGATTGGAGCCATAAAGCAGACTAAGCATATACCACTATCAGATTAGAGCCACAAGGGAGACTAGACATCTACCACCCCACTACCACTATCACATTAGAGCCATAAGGGAGACTAGACATCTACCACCCCATTACCACTATCACATTAGAGCCATAAAGTAGACTAGACATCTACCACCCCACTACCACTATCAGATTAGAGCCATAAAGCAAACTAGGCATATACAATTATCAGATTAGAGCCACAAGGGAGGCGAGACATCTACCATCCCACTACCACTATCAGATTAGAGCCAGAAAGGAGACAAGACATCTACCACCCCAATACCACTATCAAATTAGAGCCATAAAGCAGACTAGGCATATACTATTATTAGATTAGAGCCACAAGGGAGACGAGACATCTACCACCCCACTACCACTATCAGATTAGAGCCACAAGGGAGACTAGACATCTACCACACATTACCACTATCACATTAGAGCCATAAAGTAGACTAGACATCTACCACCCCACTACCACTATCACATTAGAGCCATAAGGGAAAATAGACATCTACCACCCCATTACCACTATCAATTTAGAGCCATAAAGCAGACTAGGCATATGCCACTATCAGATTGCAGCCATAAGGGAGACTAGACATCTACCACACCACTACCACTATCAGATTAGAGCCATAAGGGAGACTAGACATCTACCACCAAATTACCACTATCACATTAGAGCAATAAGGGAGACTAGACATCTACCACCCCACTACCACTATCAGATTAGAGCCAGAAAGGAGACTAGACATCTACCACCCCACTACCACTATCAAATTAGAGCCATAAAGCAGACTAGGCATATACAATTATCAGATTAGAGCCACAAGGGAGACGAGACATCTACCACCCCACTACCACTATCAGATTAGAGCCATAGGGGAGACTAGACATCTACCACCCCACTAACACTATCAGATTAGAGCCACAAGGGAGACTAGACATCTACCACCAAATTACCACTATCACAATAGAGCCATAAGGGGGTCTACACATATACCACCCCACTACCACTATCAGATTGGAGCCAAAAGGGAGAATAGACATCTACCAACCCTCGACCACTATCAGATTAGAGCCAAAAAGGAGACTAGGCATCTACCACTATCAGATTAGAGCCAAAAGGGAGAATAGACATCTACCACCCCAAATCCACTATCAGATTATAGCCATAAGGGAGACTTGACATCTTCCAACCCATTACCACGATCAGATTATAGCCAAAAGGGAGACTAGAGATCTACCACACCACTACCACTATCAGATTAGAGCCATAAAGCAGACTAGGCATATACCACTATCAGATTACAGCCACAAGGGAGACTAGACATCTACCACACCACTACCACTATCAGATTAGAGCCATAAGGGAGACTAGACATCTACCACCATATTACCACTATCACATTAGAGCCACAAGGGACACTAGACATCTACCACCCCACTACCACTATGAGATTAGAGCCATAAGGGAAAATAGACATCTACCACCCCACTACCACTATCAATTTAGAGCCATAAAGCAGACTAGGCATATGCCACTATCAGATTACAGCCATAAGGGAGACTAGACATCTACCACCCCACTACCACAATCAGATTAGAGACATAAGGGAGTCTAGAGATCTACCACACCACTACCACTATCAGATTAGAGCCATAAAGCAGACTAGGCATATACCACTATCAGATTACAGCCACAAGGGAGACTAGACATCTACCACACCACTACCACTACCAGATTAGAGCCATAGGGGAGACTAGACATCTACCACCAAATTACCACTATCACATTAGAGCCATAAGGGAGACTAGCCATCTACCACCCCACTACCACTATGAGATTAGAGCCATAAGGGAAAATAGACATCTACCACCCCATTACCAGTATCAATTTAGAGCCATAAAGCAGACTAAGCATATACCACTATCAGATTAGAGCCACAAGGGAGACTAGACATCTACCACCCCACTACCACTATCACATTAGAGCCATAAAGTAGACTAGACATCTACCACCCCACTACCACTATCAGATTAGAGCCATAAAGCAAACTAGGCATATACAATTATCAGATTAGAGCCACAAGGGAGGCGAGACATCTACCATCCCACTACCACTATCAGATTAGAGCCAGAAAGGAGACTAGACATCTACCACCCCACTACCACTATCAAATTAGAGCCATAAAGCAGACTAGGCATATACTATTATCAGATTAGAGCCACAAGGGAGACGAGACATCTACCACCCCACTACCACTATCAGATTAGAGCCATAAGGGAGTCTAGAGATCTACCACACCACGACTACTATCATAGTAGAGCCAGAAAGAAGACTAGACATCTACCACCCCACTACCACTATGAGATTAGAGCCATAAGGGAGACTAGACATCTACCACCCCATTACCCCTATCACATTAGAGCCAGAAAGGAGACTAGACTTCTACCACCCCACTACCACTATCAGAGCCACAAGGGAGATGAGACATCTACCACACATTACCACTATCACATTAGAGCCATAAAGTAGACTAGACATCTACCACCCCACTACCACTATCACATTAGAGCCAAAAGGGAGAATAGACATCTACCACCCCAAATCCACTATCAGATTATAGCCATAAGGGAGACTTGACATCTTCCACCCCATTACCACGATCAGATTATAGCCAAAAGGGAGACTAGACATCTACCACCCCACTACCACAATCAGATTAGAGACATAAGGGAGTCTAGAGTTCTACCACACCACTACCACTATCAGATTAGAGCCATAAAGCAGACTAGGCATATACCACTATCAGATTACAGCCACAAGGGAGCCTAGACATCTACCACACCACTACCACTACCAGATTAGAGCCATAGGGGAGACTAGACATCTACCACCAAATTACCACTATCACATTAGAGCCATAAGGGAGTCTAGCCATCTACCACCCCACTACCACTATGAGATTAGAGCCATAAGGGAAAATAGACATCTACCACCCCACTACCACTATCAATTTAGAGCCATAAAGCAGACTAAGCATATACCACTATCAGATTAGAGCCACAAGGGAGACTAGACATCTACCACCCCACTACCACTATCACATTAGAGCCATAAAGTAGACTAGACATCTACCACCCCACTACCACTATCAGATTAGAGCCATAAAGCAAACTAGGCATATACAATTATCAGATTAGAGCCACAAGGGAGGCGAGACATCTACCATCCCACTACCACTATCAGATTAGAGCCAGAAAGGAGACTAGACATCTACCACCCCACTACCACTATCAAATTAGAGCCATAAAGCAGACTAGGCATATACTATTATCAGATTAGAGCCACAAGGGAGACGAGACATCTACCACCCCACTACCACTATCAGATTAGAGCCATAAGGGAGTCTAGAGATCTACCACACCACGACTACTATCATAGTAGAGCCAGAAAGAAGACTAGACATCTACCACCCCACTACCACTATGAGATTAGAGCCATAAGGGAGACTAGACATCTACCACCCCATTACCCCTATCACATTAGAGCCAGAAAGGAGACTAGACTTCTACCACCCCACTACCACTATCAGAGCCACAAGGGAGATGAGACATCTACCACACATTACCACTATCACATTAGAGCCATAAAGTAGACTAGACATCTACCACCCCACTACCACTATCACATTAGAGCCATAAGGGAAAATAGACATCTACCACCCCACTACCACTATGAGATTAGAGCCATAAGGGAGACTAGACATCTACCACCCCATTACCCCTATCACATTAGAGCCAGAAAGGAGACTAGACTTCTACCACCCCACTACCACTATCAGATTAGAGCCACAAGGGAGACGAGACATCTACCACACATTACCACTATCACATTAGAGCCATAAAGTAGACTAGACATCTACCACCCCACTACCACTATCACATTAGAGCCAAAAGGGAGAATAGACATCTACCACCCCAAATCCACTATCAGATTACAGCCACAAGGGAGCCTAGACATCTACCACACCACTACCACTACCAGATTAGAGCCATAGGGGAGACTAGACATCTACCACCAAATTACCACTATCACATTAGAGCCATAAGGGAGTCTAGCCATCTACCACCCCACTACCACTATGAGATTAGAGCCATAAGGGAAAATAGACATCTACCACCCCACTACCACTATCAATTTAGAGCCATAAAGCAGACTAAGCATATACCACTATCAGATTAGAGCCACAAGGGAGACTAGACATCTACCACCCCACTACCACTATCACATTAGAGCCATAAAGTAGACTAGACATCTACCACCCCACTACCACTATCAGATTAGAGCCATAAAGCAAACTAGGCATATACAATTATCAGATTAGAGCCACAAGGGAGGCGAGACATCTACCATCCCACTACCACTATCAGATTAGAGCCAGAAAGGAGACTAGACATCTACCACCCCACTACCACTATCAAATTAGAGCCATAAAGCAGACTAGGCATATACTATTATCAGATTAGAGCCACAAGGGAGACGAGACATCTACCACCCCACTACCACTATCAGATTAGAGCCATAAGGGAGTCTAGAGATCTACCACACCACGACTACTATCATAGTAGAGCCAGAAAGAAGACTAGACATCTACCACCCCACTACCACTATGAGATTAGAGCCATAAGGGAGACTAGACATCTACCACCCCATTACCCCTATCACATTAGAGCCAGAAAGGAGACTAGACTTCTACCACCCCACTACCACTATCAGAGCCACAAGGGAGATGAGACATCTACCACACATTACCACTATCACATTAGAGCCATAAAGTAGACTAGACATCTACCACCCCACTACCACTATCACATTAGAGCCATAAGGGAAAATAGACATCTACCACCCCACTACCACTATGAGATTAGAGCCATAAGGGAGACTAGACATCTACCACCCCATTACCCCTATCACATTAGAGCCAGAAAGGAGACTAGACTTCTACCACCCCACTACCACTATCAGATTAGAGCCACAAGGGAGACGAGACATCTACCACACATTACCACTATCACATTAGAGCCATAAAGTAGACTAGACATCTACCACCCCACTACCACTATCACATTAGAGCCAAAAGGGAGAATAGACATCTACCACCCCAAATCCACTATCAGATTACAGCCACAAGGGAGCCTAGACATCTACCACACCACTACCACTACCAGATTAGAGCCATAGGGGAGACTAGACATCTACCACCAAATTACCACTATCACATTAGAGCCATAAGGGAGTCTAGCCATCTACCACCCCACTACCACTATGAGATTAGAGCCATAAGGGAAAATAGACATCTACCACCCCACTACCACTATCAATTTAGAGCCATAAAGCAGACTAAGCATATACCACTATCAGATTAGAGCCACAAGGGAGACTAGACATCTACCACCCCACTACCACTATCACATTAGAGCCATAAAGTAGACTAGACATCTACCACCCCACTACCACTATCAGATTAGAGCCATAAAGCAAACTAGGCATATACAATTATCAGATTAGAGCCACAAGGGAGGCGAGACATCTACCATCCCACTACCACTATCAGATTAGAGCCAGAAAGGAGACTAGACATCTACCACCCCACTACCACTATCAAATTAGAGCCATAAAGCAGACTAGGCATATACTATTATCAGATTAGAGCCACAAGGGAGACGAGACATCTACCACCCCACTACCACTATCAGATTAGAGCCATAAGGGAGTCTAGAGATCTACCACACCACGACTACTATCATAGTAGAGCCAGAAAGAAGACTAGACATCTACCACCCCACTACCACTATGAGATTAGAGCCATAAGGGAGACTAGACATCTACCACCCCATTACCCCTATCACATTAGAGCCAGAAAGGAGACTAGACTTCTACCACCCCACTACCACTATCAGAGCCACAAGGGAGATGAGACATCTACCACACATTACCACTATCACATTAGAGCCATAAAGTAGACTAGACATCTACCACCCCACTACCACTATCACATTAGAGCCATAAGGGAAAATAGACATCTACCACCCCACTACCACTATGAGATTAGAGCCATAAGGGAGACTAGACATCTACCACCCCATTACCCCTATCACATTAGAGCCAGAAAGGAGACTAGACTTCTACCACCCCACTACCACTATCAGATTAGAGCCACAAGGGAGACGAGACATCTACCACACATTACCACTATCACATTAGAGCCATAAAGTAGACTAGACATCTACCACCCCACTACCACTATCACATTAGAGCCAAAAGGGAGAATAGACATCTACCACCCCAAATCCACTATCAGATTACAGCCACAAGGGAGCCTAGACATCTACCACACCACTACCACTACCAGATTAGAGCCATAGGGGAGACTAGACATCTACCACCAAATTACCACTATCACATTAGAGCCATAAGGGAGACTAGCCATCTACCACCCCACTACCACTATGAGATTAGAGCCATAAGGGAAAATAGACATCTACCACCCCACTACCACTATCAATTTAGAGCCATAAAGCAGACTAAGCATATACCACTATCAGATTAGAGCCACAAGGGAGACTAGACATCTACCACCCCACTACCACTATCACATTAGAGCCATAAAGTAGACTAGACATCTACCACCCCACTACCACTATCAGATTAGAGCCATAAAGCAAACTAGGCATATACAATTATCAGATTAGAGCCACAAGGGAGGCGAGACATCTACCATCCCACTACCACTATCAGATTAGAGCCAGAAAGGAGACTAGACATCTACCACCCCCACTACCACTATCAAATTAGAGCCATAAAGCAGACTAGGCATATACTATTATCAGATTAGAGCCACAAGGGAGACGAGACATCTACCACCCCACTACCACTATCAGATTAGAGCCATAAGGGAGTCTAGAGATCTACCACACCACGACTACTATCATAGTAGAGCCAGAAAGAAGACTAGACATCTACCACCCCACTACCACTATGAGATTAGAGCCATAAGGGAGACTAGACATCTACCACCCCATTACCCCTATCACATTAGAGCCAGAAAGGAGACTAGACTTCTACCACCCCACTACCACTATCAGAGCCACAAGGGAGATGAGACATCTACCACACATTACCACTATCACATTAGAGCCATAAAGTAGACTAGACATCTACCACCCCACTACCACTATCACATTAGAGCCATAAGGGAAAATAGACATCTACCACCCCACTACCACTATGAGATTAGAGCCATAAGGGAGACTAGACATCTACCACCCCATTACCCCTATCACATTAGAGCCAGAAAGGAGACTAGACTTCTACCACCCCACTACCACTATCAGATTAGAGCCACAAGGGAGACGAGACATCTACCACACATTACCACTATCACATTAGAGCCATAAAGTAGACTAGACATCTACCACCCCCACTACCACTATCACATTAGAGCCAAAAGGGAGAATAGACATCTACCACCCCAAATCCACTATCAGATTACAGCCACAAGGGAGCCTAGACATCTACCACACCACTACCACTACCAGATTAGAGCCATAGGGGAGACTAGACATCTACCACCAAATTACCACTATCACATTAGAGCCATAAGGGAGACTAGCCATCTACCACCCCACTACCACTATGAGATTAGAGCCATAAGGGAAAATAGACATCTACCACCCCACTACCACTATCAATTTAGAGCCATAAAGCAGACTAAGCATATACCACTATCAGATTAGAGCCACAAGGGAGACTAGACATCTACCACCCCACTACCACTATCACATTAGAGCCATAAAGTAGACTAGACATCTACCACCCCACTACCACTATCAGATTAGAGCCATAAAGCAAACTAGGCATATACAATTATCAGATTAGAGCCACAAGGGAGGCGAGACATCTACCATCCCACTACCACTATCAGATTAGAGCCAGAAAGGAGACTAGACATCTACCACCCCACTACCACTATCAAATTAGAGCCATAAAGCAGACTAGGCATATACTATTATCAGATTAGAGCCACAAGGGAGACGAGACATCTACCACCCCACTACCACTATCAGATTAGAGCCATAAGGGAGTCTAGAGATCTACCACACCACGACTACTATCATAGTAGAGCCAGAAAGAAGACTAGACATCTACCACCCCACTACCACTATGAGATTAGAGCCATAAGGGAGACTAGACATCTACCACCCCATTACCCCTATCACATTAGAGCCAGAAAGGAGACTAGACTTCTACCACCCCACTACCACTATCAGAGCCACAAGGGAGATGAGACATCTACCACACATTACCACTATCACATTAGAGCCATAAAGTAGACTAGACATCTACCACCCCACTACCACTATCACATTAGAGCCATAAGGGAAAATAGACATCTACCACCCCACTACCACTATGAGATTAGAGCCATAAGGGAGACTAGACATCTACCACCCCATTACCCCTATCACATTAGAGCCAGAAAGGAGACTAGACTTCTACCACCCCACTACCACTATCAGATTAGAGCCACAAGGGAGACGAGACATCTACCACACATTACCACTATCACATTAGAGCCATAAAGTAGACTAGACATCTACCACCCCACTACCACTATCACATTAGAGCCAAAAGGGAGAATAGACATCTACCACCCCAAATCCACTATCAGATTATAGCCATAAGGGAGACTTGACATCTACCACCCCACTACCACTATCAGATTAGAGCCATAAGGGAGTCTAGAGATCTACCACAGCACGACTACTATCATAGTAGAGCCAGAAAGAAGACTAGACATCTACCACCCCCACTACCACTATGAGATTAGAGCCATTAGGGAGACTAGACATCTACCACCCCATTACCCCTATCACATTAGAGCCAGAAAGGAGACTAGACTTCTACCACCCCACTACCACTGTCAGATTAGAGCCACAAGGGAGACGAGACATCTACCACACATTACCACTATCACATTAGAGCCATAAAGTAGACTAGACATCTACCACCCCACTACCACTATCACATTAGAGCCATAAGGGAAAATAGACATCTACCACCCCACTACCACTATGAGATTAGAGCCATAAGGGAGACTAGACATCTACCACCCCATTACCCCTATCACATTAGAGCCAGAAAGGAGACTAGACTTCTACCACCCCACTACCACTATCAGATTAGAGCCACAAGGGAGACTTGACATCTACCACACATTACCACTATCACATTAGAGCCATAAAGTAGACTAGACATCTACCACCCCACTACCACTATCACATTAGAGCCAAAAGGGAGAATAGACATCTACCACCCCAAATACACTATCAGATTATAGCCATAAGGGAGACTTGACATCTTCCACCCCATTACCACGATCAGATTATAGCCAAAAGGGAGACTAGACATCTACCACCCCACTACCACAATCAGATTAGAGACAGAAGGGAGTCTAGAGATCTACCACACCACTACCACTATCAGATTAGAGCCATAAAGCAGACTAGGCATATACCACTATCAGATTAGAGCCACAATGGAGACTAGACATCTACCACCACACTACTACTATCAGATTACAGCCAGAAAGGAGACTAGACATCTACCACCCCACTACCACTATCAGATTAGAGCCAGAAAGGAGACTAGACAGCTACCACCCCACTACCACTATCACATTAGAGGCAAAAGGGAGACTAGATCTCTACCACCCCAATAC
This sequence comes from Oncorhynchus kisutch, assembly GCF_002021735.2. Classification (NCBI taxonomy): domain Eukaryota; kingdom Metazoa; phylum Chordata; class Actinopteri; order Salmoniformes; family Salmonidae; genus Oncorhynchus; species Oncorhynchus kisutch. The sequence continues at coordinate 39,601 of NW_022263034.1, read as the reverse complement.
CACTATCAGATTAGAGCCATAAAGCAAACTAGGCATATACCACTATCAGATTAGAGTAACAATGGAGACTAGACATCTACCACCACACTACTACTATCAGATTACAGCCAGAAAGGAGACTAGACATCTACCACCCCACTACCACTATCAGATTAGAGCGAGAAAGGAGACTAGACATCTACCACCCCACTACCACTATTAGATTAGAGCCATAATGGAGACTAGACATCTACCACCAAATGACCACTATCACATTAGAACCATAAGGGAGTCTACACATCTACCACCCCACTACCACTATCAGATTGGAGCCATAAAGCAGACTAAGCATATACCACTATCAGATTAGAGCCACAAGGGAGACTAGACATCTACCACCCCACTACCACTATCACATTAGAGCCATAAGGGAGACTAGACATCTACCACCCCATTACCACTATCACATTAGAGCCATAAAGTAGACTAGACATCTACCACCCCACTACCACTATCAGATTAGAGCCATAAAGCAAACTAGGCATATACAATTATCAGATTAGAGCCACAAGGGAGGCGAGACATCTACCATCCCACTACCACTATCAGATTAGAGCCAGAAAGGAGACAAGACATCTACCACCCCACTACCACTATCAAATTAGAGCCATAAAGCAGACTAGGCATATACTATTATTAGATTAGAGCCACAAGGGAGACGAGACATCTACCACCCCACTACCACTATCAGATTAGAGCCACAAGGGAGACTAGACATCTACCACACATTACCACTATCACATTAGAGCCATAAAGTAGACTAGACATCTACCACCCCACTACCACTATCACATTAGAGCCATAAGGGAAAATAGACATCTACCACCCCATTACCACTATCAATTTAGAGCCATAAAGCAGACTAGGCATATGCCACTATCAGATTGCAGCCATAAGGGAGACTAGACATCTACCACACCACTACCACTATCAGATTAGAGCCATAAGGGAGACTAGACATCTACCACCAAATTACCACTATCACATTAGAGCCATAAGGGAGACTAGACATCTACCACCCCACTACCACTATCACATTAGAGCCATAAGGGAGACTAGACATCTACCACTCCACTACCACTATCAAATTAGAGCCATAAAGCAGACTAGGCATATACAATTATCAGATTAGAGCCACAAGGGAGACGAGACATCTACCACCCCACTACCACTATCAGATTAGAGCCATAGGGGAGACTAGACATCTACCACCCCACTAACACTATCAGATTAGAGCCACAAGGGAGAATAGACATCTACCAACCCTCGACCACTATCAGATTAGAGCCAAAAAGGAGACTAGGCATCTACCACTATCAGATTAGAGCCAAAAGGGAGAATAGACATCTACCACCCCAAATCCACTATCAGATTATAGCCATAAGGGAGACTTGACATCTTCCAACCCATTACCACGATCAGATTATATCCAAAAGGGAGACTAGAGATCTACCACACCACTACCACTATCAGATTAGAGCCATAAAGCAGACTAGGCATATACCACTATCAGATTACAGCCACAAGGGAGACTAGACATCTACCACACCACTACCACTATCAGATTAGAGCCATAAGGGAGACTAGACATCTACCACCATATTACCACTATCACATTAGAGCCACAAGGGACACTAGACATCTACCACCCCACTACCACTATGAGATTAGAGCCATAAGGGAAAATAGACATCTACCACCCCACTACCACTATCAATTTAGAGCCATAAAGCAGACTAGGCATATGCCACTATCAGATTACAGCCATAAGGGAGACTAGACATCTACCACCCCACTACCACTATCAGATTAGAGCCATAAGGGAGTATAGAGATCTACCACACCACTACCACTATCAGATTAGAGCCATAAGGGAGACTAGACATCTACCACCAAATTACCACTATCACATTAGAGCCATAAGGGAGACTAGACATCTACCACCCCACTACCACTATCAATTTAGAGCCATAAAGCAGACTAGGCATATGCCACTATCAGATTACAGCCATAAGGGAGACTAGACATCTACCACCCCACTACCACTATCAGATTAGAGCCATAAATCGGACTAGCCATCTACCCCTATAAGATTATGGCCAACAGGGAGAATAGACATCTACAACCCCACTACCACTATTAGATTAGAACCATGAGGGAGACTAGACATCTACCACCCCATTACCACTATCAGATTAGAGGCATAGGGGAGACTAGATATCTACCACCCCACTAACACTATCAGATTAGAGCCATAAAGCAGACTAGACATCGACCACCCACTATCAGATTAGAACCATAAGGGAGACTAGACATCTACCACCCCATTACCACTATCAGATTAGAGCCATACGTGAGACTAGACATCTACGACCCCACTTCCTCTATAAAATGAGAGCCATAAAGCAGACTAGGCATATACCACTATCAGATTAGAGCCATAAGGGAGACTAGACAGCTTCCACCCCATTACCACTATCAGATTAGAGCCATAAGGGACACTAGAAATCTACCAACCAACTACCACTATCAGATTAGAACCATAAGGGAACCCAGACATCTACCACCCCACTACCACTATCAGATTAGAGACTAGACATCTACCACCCCATTACAACTATCACATTAGTACCATAAGGGAGCCTAGACATCTACCACCCAATTACCACTATCAGATTAGAGCCATAAGGGAGACTAGACACCTCTACACCTGCATTGATTGCTGTTTGGGGTTTTAGGCTGGGTTTCTGTACAGCACTTTGAGATATCAGCTGATGTACGAAGGGCTATATAAATAAATTTGATTTGATTTGATTTGATTTGATTAGACATCTACAACCCCACTACCACTATCAGATTAGAACCATAAGGGAGACTAGACATCTACCACCCCACTACCACTATCAGAATAGAGCCATAAAAGAGTCTAGACATCTACCACCCCACTACCACTATCAGATCAGAGCCATAAAGCAGACTAGGCATCTACCACCCCACTACCACTATCAGAGTAGAGCCATAAGGGACACTAGATATCTACCACCCCACTACCTCTATCAGAATAGAGCCATAAAAGAGTCTAGACATCTACCACCCCACTACCACTATCAGATTAGAGCCATAAAGCAGACTAGGCATATACCACTATCATATTAGAGCCATACGGGAAACTAGACATCTATCACCCCACTTCCACTATCAGATTAGAGCCATAACGTAGACTAGACATCTACCACCCCACTACCACTATCATATTAGAACCATAAGGGACACTAGACATCTACCACCCCATTACCACTATCACATTAGAGTCATAAGGGAGACTAGACATCTACCACCCAATTACCACTATCAGATTAGAGCCATAAGGGAGACTAGACATCTTCCACTCCATTACCACTATCAGATTAGAGCCATAAGGGAGACTAGAAATCTAACAACCCACTACCACTATCAGATTAGAACCATAAGGGAGCCCAGACATCTACCAACCCACTACCACTATCAGATTGGAGCCATAAAGCAGACTAGACATCTACCACCCACTATCAGATTAGAACCATAAGGGAGACTAGACATCTACCACCCCATTACCACTATCAGATTAGAGCCATACGGGAGACTAGACATCTACCACCCCACTTCCTCTATCAGATGAGAGCCATAAAGCAGACTAGGCATATACCACTATTAGATTAGAGCCATAAGGGAGACTAGACATCTACCACCCCATTACCACTATCACATTAGAGCCATAAGGGAGCCTAGACATCTACCACCCCACTACCACTATCAGATTAGAGCCATAAAGGAGACTATACATTTTCCACCCCACTACCACTATCAGATTAGAGCCATAAGGGAGACTAGACATCTACCACCCCACTACCACTGTCAGATTAGAGCCATAAGGGAGCCTAGACATCTACCACCCCACTACCACTATCATATTAGAACCATAAGGGACACTAGACATCTACCACCCCATTACCACTATCAATTTAGAGTCATAAGGGAGCCTAGACATCTACCACCCAATCACCACTATCAGATTAGAGCCATAAGGGAGCCTAGACATCTTCCACTCCATTACCACTATCACATTAGAGTCATAAGGGAGCCTCGACAACTACCACCCAATTACCACTATCAGATTAGAGCCATAAGGGAGACTAGACATCTACAACCCCACTACCACTATTAGATTAGAACCATGAGGGAGACTAGACATCTACCACCCCATTACCACTATCAGATTAGAGGCATAGGGGAGACTAGATATCTACCACCCCTTTACCACTATCAGATTAGAGCCATAAGGGAGCCAAGACATCTACCACCCCACTAACACTATCAGATTAGAGCCATAAAGCAGACTAGACATCGACCACCCACTATCAGATTAGAACCATAAGGGAGACTAGACATCTACCACCCCATTACCACTATCAGATTAGAGCCATACGTGAGACTAGACATCTACGACCCCACTTCCTCTATAAAATGAGAGCCATAAAGCAGACTAGGCATATACCACTATCAGATTAGAGCCATAAGGGAGCCTAGACAGCTTCCACCCCATTACCACTATCAGATTAGAGCCATAAGGGACACTAGAAATCTACCAGCCAACTACCACTATCAGATTAGAACCATAAGGGAACCCAGACATCTACCACCCCACTACCACTATCAGATTAGAGACTAGACATCTACCACCCCATTACAACTATCACATTAGAGCCATAAGGGAGCCTAGACATCTACCACCCAATTACCACTATCAGATTAGAGCCATTAGGGAGACTAGACACCTCTACACCTGCATTGCTTGCTGTTTGGGGTTTTAGGCTGGGTTTCTGTACAGCACTTTGAGATATCAGCTGATGTACGAAGGGCTATATAAATAAATTTGATTTGATTTGATTTGATTTGATTAGACATCTACAACCCCACTACCACTATCAGATTAGAACCATAAGGGAGCCTAGACATCTACCACCCCACTACCACTATCAGATTAGAGCCATAAAGGAGACTAGACATCTACCACCCCACTACCACTATCAGATTAGAGCCATAAGGGAGTCTAGACATCTACCACCCCATTACCACTATCACATTAGAGCCATAAGGGAGACTAGACATCTACCACCCCACTACAAGTATCAGATTAGAGCCATAAGGGAGACTCGACATCTACCACCCCACTACCACTATCATATCAGAGCCATAAAGCAGACTGGGCATTTAACACTATCAGATTAGAGCCATTAGGGACACTAGACATCTTACCACCCCATTGCCACTATCAGATTACAGCCATAAAGGAGCCTAGACATCTACCACCCCACTACCACGATCAGATTAGAGCCATCAAGCAGACTAGGCATCTACCACTATAAGATTATAGCCATACTGGAGACTAGACATCTACCACCCCACTTCCTCTATCAGATTAGAACCATAAGGGAGCCCAGACATCTACCACCCCACTACCACTATCAGATTAGAGAATAGACATCTACCACCCTTACAACTATCACATTAGAGTCATAAGGGAGCCTAGACATCTACCACCCCATTACCACTATCAGATTAGAGCCATACGTGAGACTAGACATCTACCACCCCACTTCCTCTATAAAATGAGAGCCATAAAGCAGACTAGGCATATACCACTATCAGATTAGAGCCATAAGGGAGACTACATCTACAACCCGCCTACTACCACTATCCGATTAGAGCCATAAAGGAGACTAGACATCTACCACCCCACTACCACTATCAGATTAGAGCCATACGGGATACTAGACATCTACCACCCAATTACCACTATCAGATTAGAGCCATAAGGGAGACTAGACATCTACCACCCCACTACCACTATCAGATTAGAGCCATAAAGGAGACTAGACATCTACCACCTCACTACCACTATCAGATTAGAGCCATAAGGGAGACTCGACATCTACCACCCCACTACCACGATCAGATTACAGCCGTCAAGCAGACTAGGCATATACCACTATCAGATTATAGCCAAAAGGGAGACTAGACATCCACTACCCTACTACCACTATCAGATTAGAGCCATAATGTAGACTAAACATCTACCACCCCACTAAACACTATCAGATTAGAGCCATAAGGGAGACTAGACATCTACCACTCCACTACCACTATCAGATTAGAGCCATAAAACAGACTAGGCATATACCACTATCAGATTAGAGCCATAAGGGAGACTAGACATCTACCACCCCACTACCACTATCAGATTAGAGCCATAAAGGAGACTAGACATCTACCACCCCACTACCACTATCAGATTAGAGCCAAAAGGGAGACTTGACATCTACCACCCCACTACCACAATCAGATTAGAGCCATCAAGCAGACTAGGCATATACCACTATCAGATTATAGCAAAAGGGAGACTAGACATCCACTACCCCACTACCACTATCAGATTAGAGCCATAATGTAGACTAGACATCTACCACCCCACTACCACTATCAGATTAGAGCCATAAAGCAGACTAGGCATATACCACTATCAGATTAGAGCCATAAGGGTAACTAGACATCGACCACCCCACTTCCACTATCAGATTAGAGCCATAAGGTATACTAGACATCTAGCACCCAATTACCACTATCAGATTAGAGCCAATAGGGAGACTAGACATCTACAACACCACCACCACTATCATATTAGAACCATAAGGGAGCCTAGACATCTACCACCCCACTACCACTATCACATTGGAACCATAATGGAGACTAGACATCTACCACCCATTACCATTATCACATTAGAGCCATAAGGGAGCCTAAACATCTACCACCCAATTACCACTATCAGATTAGAGCCATAAGGGAGACTAGACATCTACAACCCCACTACCACTATCCGATTAGAACCATAAGGGATACTAGACATCTACCACCCAATTACCACTATCAGATTAGAGCCATAAGGGAGACTAGACATCTACCACCCCACTACCACTATCAGATTAGAGCCATAAAGGAGACTAGACATCTACCACCCCACTACCACTATCCGATTAGAGCCATAAGGGATACTAGACATCTACCACCCAATTACCACTATCAGATTAGAGCCATAAGGGAGACTAGACATCTACCACCCCACTACCACTATCAGATTAGAGCCATAAAGGAGACTAGACATCTACCACCCCACTACCACTATCAGATTAGAGCCAAAAGGGAGACTCGACATCTACCACCCCACTTCCTCTATCAGATGAGAGCCATAAAGCAGACTAGGCATATACCACTATCAGATTAGAGCCATAAGGGAGACTAGACATCTACCACCCCATTACCACTATCACATTAGAGCCATAAGGGAGCCTAGACATCTACCACCCCACTACCACTATCAGATTAGAGCCATAAAGGAGACTATACATTTTCCACCCCACTACCACTATCAGATTAGAGCCATAAGGGGGACTAGACATCTACCACCCCACTACCACTGTCAGATTAGAGCCATAAGGGAGCCTAGACATCTACCACCCCACTACCACTATCATATTAGAACCATAAGGGACACTAGACATCTACCACCCCATTACCACTATCAATTTAGAGTCATAAGGGAGCCTAGACATCTACAACCCCACTACCACTATTAGATTAGAACCATGAGGGAGACTAGACATCTACCACCCCATTACCACTATCAGATTAGAGCCATAGGGGAGACTAGATATCTACCACCCCTTTACCACTATCAGATTAGAGCCATAAGGGAGCCAAGACATCAACCACCCCACTAACACTATCAGATTAGAGCCATAAAGCAGACTAGACATCGACCACCCACTATCAGATTAGAACCATAAGGGAGACTAGACATCTACCACCCCATTACCACTATCAGATTAGAGCCATACGTGAGACGACCCCACTTCCTCTATAAAATGAGAGCCATAAAGCAGACTAGGCATATACCACTATCAGATTAGAGCCATAAGGGAGCCTAGACAGCTTCCACCCCATTACCACTATCAGATTAGAGCCATAAGGGACACTAGAAATCTACCAACCAACTACCACTATCAGATTAGAACCATAAGGGAACCCAGACATCTACCACCCCACTACCACTATCAGATTAGAGACTAGACATCTACCACCCCATTACAATTATCACAGTAGAGCCATAAGGGAGCCTAGACATCTACCACCCAATTACCACTATCAGATTAGAGCCATTAGGGAGACTAGACACCTCTACACCTGCATTGCTTGCTGTTTGGGGTTTTAGGCTGGGTTTCTGTACAGCACTTTGAGATATCAGCTGATGTACGAAGGGCTATATAAATAAATTTGATTTGATTTGATTTGATTTGATTAGACATCTACAACCCCACTACCACTATCAGATTAGAACCATAAGGGAGCCTAGACATCTACCACCCCACTACCACTATCAGATTAGAGCCATAAAGGAGACTAGACATCTTCCACCCCACTACCACTATCAGATTAGAGCCATAAGGGAGTCTAGACATCTACCACCCCATTACCACTATCACATTAGAGCCATAAGGGAGACTAGACATCTACCACCCCACTACAAGTATCAGATTAGAGCCATAAGGGAGACTCGACATCTACCACCCCACTACCACTATCATATCAGAGCCATAAAGCAGACTGGGCATTTAACACTATCAGATTAGAGCCATTAGGGACACTAGACATCTTACCACCCCATTGCCACTATCAGATTACAGCCATAAAGGAGCCTAGACATCTACCACCCCACTACCACGATCAGATTAGAGCCATCAAGCAGACTAGGCATCTACCACTATTAGATTATAGCCATACTGGAGACTAGACATCTACCACCCCACTACCACTATCAGATTAGAGCCATAAAGGAGACTAGACATCTACCACCCCACTACCACTATCAGATTAGAGCCAAAAGGGAGACTCGACATCTACCACCCCACTTCCTCTATCAGATGAGAGCCATAAAGCAGACTAGGCATATACCACTATCAGATTAGAGCCATAAGGGAGACTAGACATCTACCACCCCATTACCACTATCACATTAGAGCCATAAGGGAGCCTAGACATCTACCACCCCACTACCACTATCAGATTAGAGCCATAAAGGAGACTATACATTTTCCACCCCACTACCACTATCAGATTAGAGCCATAAGGGGGACTAGACATCTACCACCCCACTACCACTGTCAGATTAGAGCCATAAGGGAGCCTAGACATCTACCACCCCACTACCACTATCATATTAGAACCATAAGGGACACTAGACATCTACCACCCCATTACCACTATCAATTTAGAGTCATAAGGGAGCCTAGACATCTACAACCCCACTACCACTATTAGATTAGAACCATGAGGGAGACTAGACATCTACCACCCCATTACCACTATCAGATTAGAGCCATAGGGGAGACTAGATATCTACCACCCCTTTACCACTATCAGATTAGAGCCATAAGGGAGCCAAGACATCAACCACCCCACTAACACTATCAGATTAGAGCCATAAAGCAGACTAGACATCGACCACCCACTATCAGATTAGAACCATAAGGGAGACTAGACATCTACCACCCCATTACCACTATCAGATTAGAGCCATACGTGAGACGACCCCACTTCCTCTATAAAATGAGAGCCATAAAGCAGACTAGGCATATACCACTATCAGATTAGAGCCATAAGGGAGCCTAGACAGCTTCCACCCCATTACCACTATCAGATTAGAGCCATAAGGGACACTAGAAATCTACCAACCAACTACCACTATCAGATTAGAACCATAAGGGAACCCAGACATCTACCACCCCACTACCACTATCAGATTAGAGACTAGACATCTACCACCCCATTACAATTATCACAGTAGAGCCATAAGGGAGCCTAGACATCTACCACCCAATTACCACTATCAGATTAGAGCCATTAGGGAGACTAGACACCTCTACACCTGCATTGCTTGCTGTTTGGGGTTTTAGGCTGGGTTTCTGTACAGCACTTTGAGATATCAGCTGATGTACGAAGGGCTATATAAATAAATTTGATTTGATTTGATTTGATTTGATTAGACATCTACAACCCCACTACCACTATCAGATTAGAACCATAAGGGAGCCTAGACATCTACCACCCCACTACCACTATCAGATTAGAGCCATAAAGGAGACTAGACATCTTCCACCCCACTACCACTATCAGATTAGAGCCATAAGGGAGTCTAGACATCTACCACCCCATTACCACTATCACATTAGAGCCATAAGGGAGACTAGACATCTACCACCCCACTACAAGTATCAGATTAGAGCCATAAGGGAGACTCGACATCTACCACCCCACTACCACTATCATATCAGAGCCATAAAGCAGACTGGGCATTTAACACTATCAGATTAGAGCCATTAGGGACACTAGACATCTTACCACCCCATTGCCACTATCAGATTACAGCCATAAAGGAGCCTAGACATCTACCACCCCACTACCACGATCAGATTAGAGCCATCAAGCAGACTAGGCATCTACCACTATTAGATTATAGCCATACTGGAGACTAGACATCTACCACCCCACTTCCTCTATCAGATTAGAACCATAAGGGAGCCCAGACATCTACCACCCCACTACCACTATCAGATTAGAGAATAGACATCTATCACCCTTACAACTATCACATTAGAGTCATAAGGGAGCCTAGACATCTACCACCCCATTACCACTATCAGATTAGAGCCATACGTGAGACTAGACATCTACCACCCCACTTCCTCTATAAAATGAGAGCCATAAAGCAGACTAGGCATATACCACTATCAGATTAGAGCCATAAGGGAGACTACATCTACAACCCGCCTACTACCACTATCAGATTAGAGCCATAAGGGAGACTAGATATCTACCACCCCCACTACCACTATCAGATTAGAGCCATAAAGGAGACTAGACATCTACCACCTCACTACCACTATCAGATTAGAGCCATACGGGAGACTCGACATCTACCACCCCACTACCACGATCAGATTAGAGCCGTCAAGCAGACTAGGCATATACCACTATCAGATTATAGCCAAAAGGGAGACTAGACATCCACTACCCTACTACCACTATCAGATTAGAGCCATAATGTAGACTAAACATCTACCACCCCACTAAACACTATCAGATTAGAGCCATAAGGGAGACTAGACATCTACCACTCCACTACCACTATCAGATTAGAGCCATAAAACAGACTAGGCATATACCACTATCAGATTAGAGCCATAAGGGAGACTAGACATCTACCACCCCACTACCACTATCAGATTAGAGCCATAAAGGAGACTAGACATCTACCATCCCACTACCACTATCAGATTAGAGCCAAAAGGGAGACTTGACATCTACCACCCCACTACCACAATCAGATTAGAGCCGTCAAGCAGACTAGGCATATACCACTATCAGATTATAGCAAAAGGGAGACTAGACATCCACTACCCCACTACCACTATCAGATTAGAGCCATAATGTAGACTAGACATCTACCACCCCACTACCACTATCAGATTAGAGCCATAAAGCAGACTAGGCATATACCACTATCAGATTAGAGCCATAAGGGTAACTAGACATCGACCACCCCACTTCCACTATCAGATTAGAGCCATAAGGTATACTAGACATCTACCACCCAATTACCACTATCAGATTAGAGCCAATAGGGAGACTAGACATCTACAACACCACCACCACTATCATATTAGAACCATAAGGGAGCCTAGACATCTACCACCCCACTACCACTATCACATTGGAACCATAAGGGAGACTAGACATCTACCACCCCATTACCATTATCACATTAGAGCCATAAGGGAGCCTAAACATCTACCACCCAATTACCACTATCAGATTAGAGCCATAAGGGAGACTAGACATCTACAACCCCACTACCACTATCCGATTAGAACCATAAGGGATACTAGACATCTACCACCCAATTACCACTATCAGATTAGAGCCATAAGGGATACTAGACATCTACCACCCCACTACCACTATCAGATTAGAGCCATAAAGGAGAGTAGACATCTACCACCCCACTACCACTATCAGATTAGAGCCAAAAAAGGAGACTCGACATCTACCACCCCACTACCACAATCAGATTAGAGCCGTCAAGCAGTCTAGGCATATACCACTATCAATATGGTATATGCCTAGTCCCACTACCACTAGACATCCACTACCCCACTACCACTATCAGATTAGAGCCATAATGTAGAATGAACATCTACCACCCCACTAAACATGATCAGATTAGAGCCATAAAGGAGACTAGACATCTACCACTCCACTACCACTATCAGATTAGAGCCATAAAGCAGACTAGGCATATACCAGTATCAGATTAGAGCCATAAGGGTAACTAGACATCGACCACCCCACTTACAGTATCAGATTAGAGCCATAAAGCAGACTAGACATCTACCACCCACTATCAGATTAGAGCCATAAGGGAGACTAGACATCTACCACCCCATTACCACTATCAGAATATAGCCATAAGGGAGATTAGACATCTACCACCCCATTAACACTATCAGATTAGAGCCATAAGGGAAGCTATACATCTACCAACCCACTACCACTATCAGATTTGAACCTTATTGGAGATTAGACATCTACCACCCCACTACCACGATCAGATTAGAGCCGTCAAGCAGACTAGGCATATACCACTATCAGATTATAGCCAAAAGGGAGACTAGACATCCACTACCCCACTACCACTATCAGATTAGAGCCATAATGTAGACCGAACATCTACCACCCCACTAAACACTATCAGATTAGAGCCATAAAGCAGACTAGGCATATACCACTATCAGATTAGAGCCATAAGGGTAACTAGACATCTACCACCCCACTTCCAGTATCAGATTAGAGCCATAAAGCAGACTAGACATCTACCACCCACTATCAGATTAGAACCATAAGGGAGACTAGACATCTACCACCCCATTACCACTATCAGAATATAGCCATAAGGGAGACTAGACATCTAACACCCCATTACCACTATCAGATTAGAGCCATAAGGGAGACTATACATCTACCAACCCACTACCACTATCAGATTAGAACCATATTGGAGATTAGACATCTACCACTCCACTACCACTATCAGATTAGAGCCATACAGCAGACTAGGCATATACCACTATCAAATTAGAGCCATAAGGGTAACTAGACATCTACTACCCCACTTCCAGTATCAGATTAGAACCATAAAGCAGACTAGACATCTACCACCCACTATAAGATTAGAACCATAAGGGAGACTAGACATCTACAACCCCACTACCACTATCAGATTAGAACCATAAGGGAGCCTAGACATCTACCACCCCACTACCACTATCAGATTAGAGCCATAAAGGAGACTAGACATCTACCACCCCACTACCACTATCAGATTAGAGCCATAAGGGAGTCTAGACATCTACCACCCCATTACCACTATCACATTAGAGCCATAAGGGAGACTAGACATCTACCACCCCACTACAAGTATCAGATTAGAGCCATAAGGGAGACTCGACATCTACCACCCCACTACCACTATCATATCAGAGCCATAAAGCAGACTGGGCATTTAACACTATCAGATTAGAGCCATTAGGGACACTAGACATCTTACCACCCCATTGCCACTATCAGATTACAGCCATAAAGGAGCCTAGACATCTACCACCCCACTACCACGATCAGATTAGAGCCATCAAGCAGACTAGGCATCTACCACTATAAGATTATAGCCATACTGGAGACTAGACATCTACCACCCCACTTCCTCTATCAGATTAGAACCATAAGGGAGCCCAGACATCTACCACCCCACTACCACTATCAGATTAGAGAATAGACATCTACCACCCTTACAACTATCACATTAGAGTCATAAGGGAGCCTAGACATCTACCACCCCATTACCACTATCAGATTAGAGCCATACGTGAGACTAGACATCTACCACCCCACTTCCTCTATAAAATGAGAGCCATAAAGCAGACTAGGCATATACCACTATCAGATTAGAGCCATAAGGGAGACTACATCTACAACCCGCCTACTACCACTATCCGATTAGAGCCATAAAGGAGACTAGACATCTACCACCCCACTACCACTATCAGATTAGAGCCATACGGGATACTAGACATCTACCACCCAATTACCACTATCAGATTAGAGCCATAAGGGAGACTAGACATCTACCACCCCACTACCACTATCAGATTAGAGCCATAAAGGAGACTAGACATCTACCACTCCACTACCACTATCAGATTAGAGCCATAAAGCAGACTAGGCATATACCAGTATCAGATTAGAGCCATAAGGGTAACTAGACATCGACCACCCCACTTACAGTATCAGATTAGAGCCATAAAGCAGACTAGACATCTACCACCCACTATCAGATTAGAGCCATAAGGGAGACTAGACATCTACCACCCCATTACCACTATCAGAATATAGCCATAAGGGAGATTAGACATCTACCACCCCATTAACACTATCAGATTAGAGCCATAAGGGAAGCTATACATCTACCAACCCACTACCACTATCAGATTTGAACCTTATTGGAGATTAGACATCTACCACCCCACTACCACGATCAGATTAGAGCCGTCAAGCAGACTAGGCATATACCACTATCAGATTATAGCCAAAAGGGAGACTAGACATCCACTACCCCACTACCACTATCAGATTAGAGCCATAATGTAGACCGAACATCTACCACCCCACTAAACACTATCAGATTAGAGCCATAAAGCAGACTAGGCATATACCACTATCAGATTAGAGCCATAAGGGTAACTAGACATCTACCACCCCACTTCCAGTATCAGATTAGAGCCATAAAGCAGACTAGACATCTACCACCCACTATCAGATTAGAACCATAAGGGAGACTAGACATCTACCACCCCATTACCACTATCAGAATATAGCCATAAGGGAGACTAGACATCTAACACCCCATTACCACTATCAGATTAGAGCCATAAGGGAGACTATACATCTACCAACCCACTACCACTATCAGATTAGAACCATATTGGAGATTAGACATCTACCACTCCACTACCACTATCAGATTAGAGCCATACAGCAGACTAGGCATATACCACTATCAAATTAGAGCCATAAGGGTAACTAGACATCTACTACCCCACTTCCAGTATCAGATTAGAACCATAAAGCAGACTAGACATCTACCACCCACTATAAGATTAGAACCATAATTGAGACTAGACATCTACAACCCCACTACCACTATCAGATTAGAACCATAAGGGAGCCTAGACATCTACCACCCCACTACCACTATCAGATTAGAGCCATAAAGGAGACTAGACATCTACCACCCCACTACCACTATCAGATTAGAGCCATAAGGGAGTCTAGACATCTACCACCCCATTACCACTATCACATTAGAGCCATAAGGGAGACTAGACATCTACCACCCCACTACAAGTATCAGATTAGAGCCATAAGGGAGACTCGACATCTACCACCCCACTACCACTATCATATCAGAGCCATAAAGCAGACTGGGCATTTAACACTATCAGATTAGAGCCATTAGGGACACTAGACATCTTACCACCCCATTGCCACTATCAGATTACAGCCATAAAGGAGCCTAGACATCTACCACCCCACTACCACGATCAGATTAGAGCCATCAAGCAGACTAGGCATCTACCACTATAAGATTATAGCCATACTGGAGACTAGACATCTACCACCCCCACTTCCTCTATCAGATTAGAACCATAAGGGAGCCCAGACATCTACCACCCCACTACCACTATCAGATTAGAGAATAGACATCTACCACCCTTACAACTATCACATTAGAGTCATAAGGGAGCCTAGACATCTACCACCCCATTACCACTATCAGATTAGAGCCATACGTGAGACTAGACATCTACCACCCCACTTCCTCTATAAAATGAGAGCCATAAAGCAGACTAGGCATATACCACTATCAGATTAGAGCCATAAGGGAGACTACATCTACAACCCGCCTACTACCACTATCCGATTAGAGCCATAAAGGAGACTAGACATCTACCACCCCACTACCACTATCAGATTAGAGCCATACGGGATACTAGACATCTACCACCCAATTACCACTATCAGATTAGAGCCATAAGGGAGACTAGACATCTACCACCCCACTACCACTATCAGATTAGAGCCATAAAGGAGACTAGACATCTACCACCTCACTACCACTATCAGATTAGAGCCATAAGGGAGACTCGACATCTACCACCCCACTACCACGATCAGATTAGAGCCGTCAAGCAGACTAGGCATATACCACTATCAGATTATAGCCAAAAGGGAGACTAGACATCCACTACCCTACTACCACTATCAGATTAGAGCCATAATGTAGACTAAACATCTACCACCCCACTAAACACTATCAGATTAGAGCCATAAGGGAGACTAGACATCTACCACTCCACTACCACTATCAGATTAGAGCCATAAAACAGACTAGGCATATACCACTATCAGATTAGAGCCATAAGGGAGACTAGACATCTACCACCCCACTACCACTATCAGATTAGAGCCATAAAGGAGACTAGACATCTACCACCCCACTACCACTATCAGATTAGAGCCAAAAGGGAGACTTGACATCTACCACCCCACTACCACAATCAGATTAGAGCCGTCAAGCAGACTAGGCATATACCACTATCAGATTATAGCAAAAGGGAGACTAGACATCCACTACCCCACTACCACTATCAGATTAGAGCCATAATGTAGACTAGACATCTACCACCCCACTACCACTATCAGATTAGAGCCATAAAGCAGACTAGGCATATACCACTATCAGATTAGAGCCATAAGGGTAACTAGACATCGACCACCCCACTTCCACTATCAGATTAGAGCCATAAGGTATACTAGACATCTACCACCCAATTACCACTATCAGATTAGAGCCAATAGGGAGACTAGACATCTACAACACCACCACCACTATCATATTAGAACCATAAGGGAGCCTAGACATCTACCACCCCATTACCATTATCACATTAGAGCCATAAGGGAGCCTAAACATCTACCACCCAATTACCACTATCAGATTAGAGCCATAAGGGAGACTAGACATCTACAACCCCACTACCACTATCCGATTAGAACCATAAGGGATACTAGACATCTACCACCCAATTACCACTATAAGATTAGAGCCATAAGGGAGACTAGACATCTACCACCCCACTACCACTATCAGATTAGAGCCATAAAGGAGACTAGACATCTACCACCCCACTACCACAATCAGATTAGAGCCGTCAAGCAGACTAGGCATATACCACTATCAATATGGTATATGCCTAGTCCCACTACCACTAGACATCCACTACCCCACTACCACTATCAGATTAGAGCCATAATGTAGAATGAACATCTACCACCCCACTAAACATGATCAGATTAGAGCCATAAAGGAGACTAGACATCTACCACTCCACTACCACTATCAGATTAGAGCCATAAAGCAGACTAGGCATATACCAGTATCAGATTAGAGCCATAAGGGTAACTAGACATCGACCACCCCACTTACAGTATCAGATTAGAGCCATAAAGCAGACTAGACATCTACCACCCACTATCAGATTAGAGCCATAAGGGAGACTAGACATCTACCACCCCATTACCACTATCAGAATATAGCCATAAGGGAGATTAGACATCTACCACCCCATTAACACTATCAGATTAGAGCCATAAGGGAAGCTATACATCTACCAACCCACTACCACTATCAGATTTGAACCTTATTGGAGATTAGACATCTACCACCCCACTACCACGATCAGATTAGAGCCGTCAAGCAGACTAGGCATATACCACTATCAGATTATAGCCAAAAGGGAGACTAGACATCCACTACCCCACTACCACTATCAGATTAGAGCCATAATGTAGACCGAACATCTACCACCCCACTAAACACTATCAGATTAGAGCCATAAAGCAGACTAGGCATATACCACTATCAGATTAGAGCCATAAGGGTAACTAGACATCTACCACCCCACTTCCAGTATCAGATTAGAGCCATAAAGCAGACTAGACATCTACCACCCACTATCAGATTAGAACCATAAGGGAGACTAGACATCTACCACCCCATTACCACTATCAGAATATAGCCATAAGGGAGACTAGACATCTAACACCCCATTACCACTATCAGATTAGAGCCATAAGGGAGACTATACATCTACCAACCCACTACCACTATCAGATTAGAACCATATTGGAGATTAGACATCTACCACTCCACTACCACTATCAGATTAGAGCCATACAGCAGACTAGGCATATACCACTATCAAATTAGAGCCATAAGGGTAACTAGACATCTACTACCCCACTTCCAGTATCAGATTAGAACCATAAAGCAGACTAGACATCTACCACCCACTATAAGATTAGAACCATAAGGGAGACTAGACATCTACCACCCCACTACCACTATCAGATTAGAACCATAAGGGAGCCTAGACATCTACCACCCCACTACCACTATCAGATTAGAGCCATAAATGAGACTAGACATCTACCACTCCACTACCACTATCAGATTAGAGCCATAAGGGAGACTCGACATCTACCACCCCACTACCACGATCAGATTAGAGCCGTCAAGCAGACTAGGCATATACCACTATCAGATTATAGCCTAAAGGGAGACTAGACATCCACTACCCCACTACCACTATCAGATTAGAGCCATAATGTAGAATGAACATCTACCACCCCACTAAACATTATCAGATTAGAGCCATAAAGCAGACTAGACATCTACCACTCCACTACCACTATCAGATTAGAGCCATAAAGCAGACTAGGCATATACCACTATCAGATTAGAGCCATAAGGGTAACTAGACATCTACAACCCCACTACCACTATCCAATTAGAACCATAAGGGATACTAGACATCTACCACCCAATTACCACTATCAGATTAGAGCCATAAGGGAGACTAGACATCTACCACCCCACTACCACTATCCGATTAGAGCCATAAGGGATACTAGACATCTACCACCCAATTACCACTATCAGATTATAGCCATAAGGGAGACTAGACATCTACAACCCCACTACCACTATCCGATTAGAACCATAAGGGATACTAGACATCTACCACCCAATTACCACTATCAGATTAGAGCCATAAGGGAGACTAGACATCTACCACCCCACTACCACTATCAGATTAGAGCCATAAAGGAGACTAGACATCTACCACCCCACTACCACTATCCGATTAGAGCCATAAGGGATACTAGACATCTACCACCCAATTACCACTATCAGATTAGAGCCATAAGGGAGACTAGACATCTACCACCCCACTACCACTATCAGAATAGAGCCATAAAGGAGACTAGACATCTACCACCCCACTACCACTATCAGATTAGAGCCAAAAGGGAGACTCGACATCTACCACCCCACTACCACAATCAGATTAGAGCCGTCAAGCAGACTAGGCATATACCACTATCAGATTATAGCCAAAAGGGAGACTAGACATCCACTACCCCACTACCACTATCAGATTAGAGCCATAATGTAGAATGAACATCTACCACCCCACTAAACATGATCAGATTAGAGCCATAAAGGAGACTAGACATCTACCACTCCACTACCACTATCAGATTAGAGCCATAAAGCAGACTAGGCATATACCAGTATCAGATTAGAGCCATAAGGGTAACTAGACATCTACCACCCCACTTCCAGTATCAGATTAGAGCCATAAAGCAGACTAGACATCTACCACCCACTATCAGATTAGAGCCATAAGGGAGACTAGACATCTACCACCCCATTACCACTATCAGAATATAGCCATAAGGGAGATTAGACATCTACCACCCCATTACCACTATCAGATTAGAGCCATAAGGGAGGCTATCCATCTACCAACCCACTACCACTATCAGATTTGAACCATATTGGAGATTAGACATCTACCACCCCACTACCACGATCAGATTAGAGCCGTCAAGCAGACTAGGCATATACCACTATCAGATTATAGCCAAAAGGGAGACTAGACATCCACTACCCCACTACCACTATCAGATTAGAGCCATAATGTAGACCGAACATCTACCACCCCACTAAACACTATCAGATTAGAGCCATAAAGCAGACTAGGCATATACCACTATCAGATTAGAGCCATAAGGGTAACTAGACATCTACCACCCCACTTCCAGTATCAGATTAGAGCCATAAAGCAGACTAGACATCTACCACCCACTATCAGATTAGAACCATAAGGGAGACTAGACATCTACCACCCCATTACCCCTATCAGAATATAGCCATAAGGGAGACTAGACATCTAACACCCCATTACCACTATCAGATTAGAGCCATAAGGGAGACTATACATCTACCAACCCACTACCACTATCCGATTAGAGCCATATTGGAGATTAGACATCTACCACTCCACTACCACTATCAGATTAGAGCCATACAGCAGACTAGGCATATACCACTATCAAATTAGAGCCATAAGGGTAACTAGACATCTACTACCCCACTTCCAGTATCAGATTAGAACCATAAAGCAGACTAGACATCTACCACCCACTATAAGATTAGAACCATAAGGGAGACTAGACATCTACCACCCCACTACCACTATCAGATTAGAACCATAAGGGAGCCTAGACATCTACCACCCCACTACCACTATCAGATTAGAGCCATAAAGGAGACTAGACATCTACCACTCCACTACCACTATCAGATTAGAGCCATAAGGGAGACTCGACATCTACCACCCCACTACCACGATCAGATTAGAGCCGTCAAGCAGACTAGGCATATACCACTATCAGATTATAGCCTAAAGGGAGACTAGACATCCACTACCCCACTACCACTATCAGATTAGAGCCATAATGTAGAATGAACATCTACCACCCCACTAAACATTATCAGATTAGAGCCATAAAGCAGACTAGACATCTACCACTCCACTACCACTATCAGATTAGAGCCATAAAGCAGACTAGGCATATACCACTATCAGATTAGAGCCATAAGGGTAACTAGACATCTACAACCCCACTACCACTATCCAATTAGAACCATAAGGGATACTAGACATCTACCACCCAATTACCACTATCAGATTAGAGCCATAAGGGAGACTAGACATCTACCACCCCACTACCACTATCCGATTAGAGCCATAAGGGATACTAGACATCTACCACCCAATTACCACTATCAGATTAGAGCCATAAGGGAGACTAGACATCTACAACCCCACTACCACTATCCGATTAGAACCATAAGGGATACTAGACATCTACCACCCAATTACCACTATCAGATTAGAGCCATAAGGGAGACTAGACATCTACCACCCCACTACCACTATCAGATTAGAGCCATAAAGGAGACTAGACATCTACCACCCCACTACCACTATCCGATTAGAGGCATAAGGGATACTAGACATCTACCACCCAATTACCACTATCAGATTAGAGCCATAAGGGAGACTAGACATCTACCACCCCACTACCACTATCAGAATAGAGCCATAAAGGAGACTAGACATCTACCACCCCACTACCACTATCAGATTAGAGCCAAAAGGGAGACTCGACATCTACCACCCCACTACCACAATCAGATTAGAGCCGTCAAGCAGACTAGGCACATACCACTATCAGATTATAGCCAAAAGGGAGACTAGACATCCACTACCCCACTACCACTATCAGATTAGAGCCATAATGTAGAATGAACATCTACCACCCCACTAAACATGATCAGATTAGAGCCATAAAGGAGACTAGACATCTACCACTCCACTACCACTATCAGATTAGAGCCATAAAGCAGACTAGGCATATACCAGTATCAGATTAGAGCCATAAGGGTAACTAGACATCTACCACCCCACTTCCAGTATCAGATTAGAGCCATAAAGCAGACTAGACATCTACCACCCACTATCAGATTAGAGCCATAAGGGAGACTAGACATCTACAACCCCACTACCACTATCCGATTAGAACCATAAGGGATACTAGACATCTACCACCCAATTACCACTATCAGATTAGAGCCATAAGGGATACTAGACATCTACCACCCAATTACCACTATCAGATTAGAGCCATAAGGGAGACTAGACATCTACCACCCCACTACCACTATCAGATTAGAGCCATAAAGGAGACTAGACATCTACCACCCCACTACCACTATCAGATTAGAGCCAAAAGGGAGACTCGACATCTACCACCCCACTACCACAATCAGATTAGAGCCGTCAAGCAGACTAGGCATATACCACTATCAATATGGTATATGCCTAGTCCCACTACCACTAGACATCCACTACCCCACTACCACTATCAGATTAGAGCCATAATGTAGAATGAACATCTACCACCCCACTAAACATGATCAGATTAGAGCCATAAAGGAGACTAGACATCTACCACTCCACTACCACTATCAGATTAGAGCCATAAAGCAGACTAGGCATATACCAGTATCAAATTAGAGCCATAAGGGTAACTAGACATCTACTACCCCACTTCCAGTATCAGATTAGAACCATAAAGCAGACTAGACATCTACCACCCACTATAAGATTAGAACCATAAGGGAGACTAGACATCTACCACCCCACTACCACTATCAGATTAGAACCATAAGGGAGCCTAGACATCTACCACCCCACTACCACTATCAGATTAGAGCCATAAAGGAGACTAGACATCTACCACTCCACTACCACTATCAGATTAGAGCCATAAGGGAGACTCGACATCTACCACCCCACTACCACGATCAGATTAGAGCCGTCAAGCAGACTAGGCATATACCACTATCAGATTATAGCCTAAAGGGAGACTAGACATCCACTACCCCACTACCACTATCAGATTAGAGCCATAATGTAGAATGAACATCTACCACCCCACTAAACATTATCAGATTAGAGCCATAAAGCAGACTAGACATCTACCACTCCACTACCACTATCAGATTAGAGCCATAAAGCAGACTAGGCATATACCACTATCAGATTAGAGCCATAAGGGTAACTAGACATCTACAACCCCACTACCACTATCCAATTAGAACCATAAGGGATACTAGACATCTACCACCCAATTACCACTATCAGATTAGAGCCATAAGGGAGACTAGACATCTACCACCCCACTACCACTATCCGATTAGAGCCATAAGGGATACTAGACATCTACCACCCAATTACCACTATCAGATTAGAGCCATAAGGGAGACTAGACATCTACAACCCCACTACCACTATCCGATTAGAACCATAAGGGATACTAGACATCTACCACCCAATTACCACTATCAGATTAGAGCCATAAGGGAGACTAGACATCTACCACCCCACTACCACTATCAGATTAGAGCCATAAAGGAGACTAGACATCTACCACCCCACTACCACTATCCGATTAGAGGCATAAGGGATACTAGACATCTACCACCCAATTACCACTATCAGATTAGAGCCATAAGGGAGACTAGACATCTACCACCCCCACTACCACTATCAGAATAGAGCCATAAAGGAGACTAGACATCTACCACCCCACTACCACTATCAGATTAGAGCCAAAAGGGAGACTCGACATCTACCACCCCACTACCACAATCAGATTAGAGCCGTCAAGCAGACTAGGCACATACCACTATCAGATTATAGCCAAAAGGGAGACTAGACATCCACTACCCCACTACCACTATCAGATTAGAGCCATAATGTAGAATGAACATCTACCACCCCACTAAACATGATCAGATTAGAGCCATAAAGGAGACTAGACATCTACCACTCCACTACCACTATCAGATTAGAGCCATAAAGCAGACTAGGCATATACCAGTATCAGATTAGAGCCATAAGGGTAACTAGACATCTACCACCCCACTTCCAGTATCAGATTAGAGCCATAAAGCAGACTAGACATCTACCACCCACTATCAGATTAGAGCCATAAGGGAGACTAGACATCTACAACCCCACTACCACTATCCGATTAGAACCATAAGGGATACTAGACATCTACCACCCAATTACCACTATCATATTAGAGCCATAAGGGATACTAGACATCTACCACCCAATTACCACTATCAGATTAGAGCCATAAGGGAGACTAGACATCTACCACCCCACTACCACTATCAGATTAGAGCCATAAAGGAGACTAGACATCTACCACCCCACTACCACTATCAGATTAGAGCCAAAAGGGAGACTCGACATCTACCACCCCACTACCACAATCAGATTAGAGCCGTCAAGCAGACTAGGCATATACCACTATCAATATGGTATATGCCTAGTCCCACTACCACTAGACATCCACTACCCCACTACCACTATCAGATTAGAGCCATAATGTAGAATGAACATCTACCACCCCACTAAACATGATCAGATTAGAGCCATAAAGGAGACTAGACATCTACCACTCCACTACCACTATCAGATTAGAGCCATAAAGCAGACTAGGCATATACCAGTATCAAATTAGAGCCATAAGGGTAACTAGACATCTACTACCCCACTTCCAGTATCAGATTAGAACCATAAAGCAGACTAGACATCTACCACCCACTATAAGATTAGAACCATAAGGGAGACTAGACATCTACCACCCCACTACCACTATCAGATTAGAACCATAAGGGAGCCTAGACATCTACCACCCCACTACCACTATCAGATTAGAGCCATAAAGGAGACTAGACATCTACCACTCCACTACCACTATCAGATTAGAGCCATAAGGGAGACTCGACATCTACCACCCCACTACCACGATCAGATTAGAGCCGTCAAGCAGACTAGGCATATACCACTATCAGATTATAGCCTAAAGGGAGACTAGACATCCACTACCCCACTACCACTATCAGATTAGAGCCATAATGTAGAATGAACATCTACCACCCCACTAAACATTATCAGATTAGAGCCATAAAGCAGACTAGACATCTACCACTCCACTACCACTATCAGATTAGAGCCATAAAGCAGACTAGGCATATACCACTATCAGATTAGAGCCATAAGGGTAACTAGACATCTACAACCCCACTACCACTATCCAATTAGAACCATAAGGGATACTAGACATCTACCACCCAATTACCACTATCAGATTAGAGCCATAAGGGAGACTAGACATCTACCACCCCACTACCACTATCCGATTAGAGCCATAAGGGATACTAGACATCTACCACCCAATTACCACTATCAGATTAGAGCCATAAGGGAGACTAGACATCTACAACCCCACTACCACTATCCGATTAGAACCATAAGGGATACTAGACATCTACCACCCAATTACCACTATCAGATTAGAGCCATAAGGGAGACTAGACATCTACCACCCCACTACCACTATCAGATTAGAGCCATAAAGGAGACTAGACATCTACCACCCCACTACCACTATCCGATTAGAGGCATAAGGGATACTAGACATCTACCACCCAATTACCACTATCAGATTAGAGCCATAAGGGAGACTAGACATCTACCACCCCACTACCACTATCAGAATAGAGCCATAAAGGAGACTAGACATCTACCACCCCACTACCACTATCAGATTAGAGCCAAAAGGGAGACTCGACATCTACCACCCCACTACCACAATCAGATTAGAGCCGTCAAGCAGACTAGGCACATACCACTATCAGATTATAGCCAAAAGGGAGACTAGACATCCACTACCCCACTACCACTATCAGATTAGAGCCATAATGTAGAATGAACATCTACCACCCCACTAAACATGATCAGATTAGAGCCATAAAGGAGACTAGACATCTACCACTCCACTACCACTATCAGATTAGAGCCATAAAGCAGACTAGGCATATACCAGTATCAGATTAGAGCCATAAGGGTAACTAGACATCTACCACCCCACTTCCAGTATCAGATTAGAGCCATAAAGCAGACTAGACATCTACCACCCACTATCAGATTAGAGCCATAAGGGAGACTAGACATCTACAACCCCACTACCACTATCCGATTAGAACCATAAGGGATACTAGACATCTACCACCCAATTACCACTATCAGATTAGAGCCATAAGGGATACTAGACATCTACCACCCAATTACCACTATCAGATTAGAGCCATAAGGGAGACTAGACATCTACCACCCCACTACCACTATCAGATTAGAGCCATAAAGGAGACTAGACATCTACCACCCCACTACCACTATCAGATTAGAGCCAAAAGGGAGACTCGACATCTACCACCCCACTACCACAATCAGATTAGAGCCGTCAAGCAGACTAGGCATATACCACTATCAATATGGTATATGCCTAGTCCCACTACCACTAGACATCCACTACCCCACTACCACTATCAGATTAGAGCCATAATGTAGAATGAACATCTACCACCCCACTAAACATGATCAGATTAGAGCCATAAAGGAGACTAGACATCTACCACTCCACTACCACTATCAGATTAGAGCCATAAAGCAGACTAGGCATATACCAGTATCAGATTAGAGCCATAAGGGTAACTAGACATCGACCACCCCACTTACAGTATCAGATTAGAGCCATAAAGCAGACTAGACATCTACCACCCACTATCAGATTAGAGCCATAAGGGAGACTAGACATCTACCACCCCATTACCACTATCAGAATATAGCCATAAGGGAGATTAGACATCTACCACCCCATTAACACTATCAGATTAGAGCCATAAGGGAAGCTATACATCTACCAACCCACTACCACTATCAGATTTGAACCTTATTGGAGATTAGACATCTACCACCCCACTACCACGATCAGATTAGAGCCGTCAAGCAGACTAGGCATATACCACTATCAGATTATAGCCAAAAGGGAGACTAGACATCCACTACCCCACTACCACTATCAGATTAGAGCCATAATGTAGACCGAACATCTACCACCCCACTAAACACTATCAGATTAGAGCCATAAAGCAGACTAGGCATATACCACTATCAGATTAGAGCCATAAGGGTAACTAGACATCTACCACCCCACTTCCAGTATCAGATTAGAGCCATAAAGCAGACTAGACATCTACCACCCACTATCAGATTAGAACCATAAGGGAGACTAGACATCTACCACCCCATTACCACTATCAGAATATAGCCATAAGGGAGACTAGACATCTAACACCCCATTACCACTATCAGATTAGAGCCATAAGGGAGACTATACATCTACCAACCCACTACCACTATCAGATTAGAACCATATTGGAGATTAGACATCTACCACTCCACTACCACTATCAGATTAGAGCCATACAGCAGACTAGGCATATACCACTATCAAATTAGAGCCATAAGGGTAACTAGACATCTACTACCCCACTTCCAGTATCAGATTAGAACCATAAAGCAGACTAG
The DNA here is from genome assembly GCF_002021735.2 of Oncorhynchus kisutch. Lineage (NCBI taxonomy): Eukaryota > Metazoa > Chordata > Actinopteri > Salmoniformes > Salmonidae > Oncorhynchus > Oncorhynchus kisutch. The sequence goes on along the minus strand of NW_022263034.1, from coordinate 11,867 downwards.
ACATCTACCACCCACTATAAGATTAGAACCATAAGGGAGACTAGACATCTACCACCCCACTACCACTATCAGATTAGAACCATAAGGGAGCCTAGACATCTACCACCCCACTACCACTATCAGATTAGAGCCATAAATGAGACTAGACATCTACCACTCCACTACCACTATCAGATTAGAGCCATAAGGGAGACTCGACATCTACCACCCCACTACCACGATCAGATTAGAGCCGTCAAGCAGACTAGGCATATACCACTATCAGATTATAGCCTAAAGGGAGACTAGACATCCACTACCCCACTACCACTATCAGATTAGAGCCATAATGTAGAATGAACATCTACCACCCCACTAAACATTATCAGATTAGAGCCATAAAGCAGACTAGACATCTACCACTCCACTACCACTATCAGATTAGAGCCATAAAGCAGACTAGGCATATACCACTATCAGATTAGAGCCATAAGGGTAACTAGACATCTACAACCCCACTACCACTATCCAATTAGAACCATAAGGGATACTAGACATCTACCACCCAATTACCACTATCAGATTAGAGCCATAAGGGAGACTAGACATCTACCACCCCACTACCACTATCCGATTAGAGCCATAAGGGATACTAGACATCTACCACCCAATTACCACTATCAGATTATAGCCATAAGGGAGACTAGACATCTACAACCCCACTACCACTATCCGATTAGAACCATAAGGGATACTAGACATCTACCACCCAATTACCACTATCAGATTAGAGCCATAAGGGAGACTAGACATCTACCACCCCACTACCACTATCAGATTAGAGCCATAAAGGAGACTAGACATCTACCACCCCACTACCACTATCCGATTAGAGCCATAAGGGATACTAGACATCTACCACCCAATTACCACTATCAGATTAGAGCCATAAGGGAGACTAGACATCTACCACCCCACTACCACTATCAGATTAGAGCCATAAAGGAGACTAGACATCTACCACCCCACTACCACTATCCGATTAGAGCCATAAGGGATACTAGACATCTACCACCCAATTACCACTATCAGATTAGAGCCATAAGGGAGACTCGACATCTACCACCCCAGTACCACAATCAGATTAGAGCCGTCAAGCAGACTAGGCATATACCACTATCAGATTATAGCCTAAAGGGAGACTAGACATCCACTACCCCACTACCACTATCAGATTAGAGCCATAATGTAGAATGAACATCTACCACCCCACTAAACATTATCAGATTAGAGCCATAAAGCAGACTAGACATCTACCACTCCACTACCACTATCAGATTAGAGCCATAAAGCAGACTAGGCATATACCACTATCAGATTAGAGCCATAAGGGTAACTAGACATCTACAACCCCACTACCACTATCCAATTAGAACCATAAGGGATACTAGACATCTACCACCCAATTACCACTATCAGATTAGAGCCATAAGGGAGACTAGACATCTACCACCCCACTACCACTATCCGATTAGAGCCATAAGGGATACTAGACATCTACCACCCAATTACCACTATCAGATTATAGCCATAAGGGAGACTAGACATCTACAACCCCACTACCACTATCCGATTAGAACCATAAGGGATACTAGACATCTACCACCCAATTACCACTATCAGATTAGAGCCATAAGGGAGACTAGACATCTACCACCCCACTACCACTATCAGATTAGAGCCATAAAGGAGACTAGACATCTACCACCCCCACTACCACTATCCGATTAGAGCCATAAGGGATACTAGACATCTACCACCCAATTACCACTATCAGATTAGAGCCATAAGGGAGACTAGACATCTACCACCCCACTACCACTATCAGATTAGAGCCATAAAGGAGACTAGACATCTACCACCCCACTACCACTATCCGATTAGAGCCATAAGGGATACTAGACATCTACCACCCAATTACCACTATCAGATTAGAGCCATAAGGGAGACTCGACATCTACCACCCCACTACCACAATCAGATTAGAGCCGTCAAGCAGACTAGGCATATACCACTATCAGATTATAGCCAAAAGGGAGACTAGACATCCACTACCCCACTACCACTATCAGATTAGAGCCATAATGTAGAATGAACATCTACCACCCCACTAAACATGATCAGATTAGAGCCATAAAGGAGACTAGACATCTACCACTCCACTACCACTATCAGATTAGAGCCATAAAGCAGACTAGGCATATACCAGTATCAGATTAGAGCCATAAGGGTAACTAGACATCTACCACCCCACTTCCAGTATCAGATTAGAGCCATAAAGCAGACTAGACATCTACCACCCACTATCAGATTAGAGCCATAAGGGAGACTAGACATCTACCACCCCATTACCACTATCAGAATATAGCCATAAGGGAGATTAGACATCTACCACCCCATTACCACTATCAGATTAGAGCCATAAGGGAGGCTATACATCTACCAACCCACTACCACTATCAGATTTGAACCATATTGGAGATTAGACATCTACCACTCCACTACCACTATCAGATTAGAGCCATACAGCAGACTAGGCATATACCACTATCAAATTAGAGCCATAAGGGTAACTAGACATCTACCACCCCACTTCCAGTATCAGATTAGAGCCATAAAGCAGACTAGACATCTACCACCCACTATCAGATTAGAACCATAAGGGAGACTAGACATCTACCACCCCATTACCCCTATCAGAATATAGCCATAAGGGAGACTAGACATCTAACACCCCATTACCACTATCAGATTAGAGCCATAAGGGAGACTATACATCTACCAACCCACTACCACTATCCGATTAGAGCCATATTGGAGATTAGACATCTACCACTCCACTACCACTATCAGATTAGAGCCATACAGCAGACTAGGCATATACCACTATCAAATTAGAGCCATAAGGGTAACTAGACATCTACTACCCCACTTCCAGTATCAGATTAGAACCATAAAGCAGACTAGACATCTACCACCCACTATAAGATTAGAACCATAAGGGAGACTAGACATCTACCACCCCACTACCACTATCAGATTAGAACCATAAGGGAGCCTAGACATCTACCACCCCACTACCACTATCAGATTAGAGCCATAAAGGAGACTAGACATCTACCACTCCACTACCACTATCAGATTAGAGCCATAAGGGAGACTCGACATCTACCACCCCACTACCACGATCAGATTAGAGCCGTCAAGCAGACTAGGCATATACCACTATCAGATTATAGCCTAAAGGGAGACTAGACATCCACTACCCCACTACCACTATCAGATTAGAGCCATAATGTAGAATGAACATCTACCACCCCACTAAACATTATCAGATTAGAGCCATAAAGCAGACTAGACATCTACCACTCCACTACCACTATCAGATTAGAGCCATAAAGCAGACTAGGCATATACCACTATCAGATTAGAGCCATAAGGGTAACTAGACATCTACAACCCCACTACCACTATCCAATTAGAACCATAAGGGATACTAGACATCTACCACCCAATTACCACTATCAGATTAGAGCCATAAGGGAGACTAGACATCTACCACCCCACTACCACTATCCGATTAGAGCCATAAGGGATACTAGACATCTACCACCCAATTACCACTATCAGATTAGAGCCATAAGGGAGACTAGACATCTACAACCCCACTACCACTATCCGATTAGAGCCATAAGGGAGACTAGACATCTACCACCCCACTACCACTATCCGATTAGAGCCATAAGGGATACTAGACATCTACCACCCCACTACCACTATCAGAATAGAGCCATAAAGGAGACTAGACATCTACCACCCCACTACCACTATCAGATTAGAGCCAAAAGGGAGACTCGACATCTACCACCCCACTACCACAATCAGATTAGAGCCGTCAAGCAGACTAGGCACATACCACTATCAGATTATAGCCAAAAGGGAGACTAGACATCCACTACCCCACTACCACTATCAGATTAGAGCCATAATGTAGAATGAACATCTACCACCCCACTAAACATGATCAGATTAGAGCCATAAAGGAGACTAGACATCTACCACTCCACTACCACTATCAGATTAGAGCCATAAAGCAGACTAGGCATATACCAGTATCAGATTAGAGCCATAAGGGTAACTAGACATCTACCACCCCACTTCCAGTATCAGATTAGAGCCATAAAGCAGACTAGACATCTACCACCCACTATCAGATTAGAGCCATAAGGGAGACTAGACATCTACCACCCCATTACCACTATCAGAATATAGCCATAAGGGAGATTAGACATCTACCACCCCATTACCACTATCAGATTAGAGCCATAAGGGAGGCTATACATCTACCAACCCACTACCACTATCAGATTTGAACCATATTGGAGATTAGACATCTACCACCCCACTACCACGATCAGATTAGAGCCGTCAAGCAGACTAGGCATATACCACTATCAGATTATAGCCAAAAGGGAGACTAGACATCCACTACCCCACTACCACTATCAGATTAGAGCCATAATGTAGACCGAACATCTACCACCCCACTAAACACTATCAGATTAGAGCCATAAAGCAGACTAGGCATATACCACTATCAGATTAGAGCCATAAGGGTAACTAGACATCTACCACCCCATTTCCAGTATCAGATTAGAGCCATAAAGCAGACTAGACATCTACCACCCACTATCAGATTAGAACCATAGGGGAGACTAGACATCTACCACCCCATTACCACTATCAGAATATAGCCATAAGGGAGACTAGACATCTAACACCCCATTACCACTATCAGATTAGAGCCATAAGGGAGGCTATACATCTACCAACCCACTACCACAATCAGATTAGAAGCATAAGGGAGAATAGACATCTACCACCCCATTACCACTATCACATTAGAGTCATAAGGGAGCCTAGACATCTACCACCCAATTACCACTATCTGATTAGAGCCAAAAGGGAGACTAGATCTCTACAACCCCACTACCACTATCAGATTAGAACCATAAGGGAACCTAGAAAATCTACCACCCCACTATCACTATCAGATTAGAGACATAAGGGAGGCTAGACATATTCTACCCCACTACCACTATTAGATTAGGACCATAAGGGAGACTAGACATCTACCACCCCATTACCACTATCAGATTAGAGGCATAAGGGAGCCTAGACATCTACCACCCCACTACCACTATCACATTGGAACCATAAGGGAGACTAGACATCTACCACCCCCATTACCATTATCACATTAGAGCCATAAGGGAGCCTAAACATCTACCACCCAATTACCACTATCAGATTAGAGCCATAAGGGAGACTACATCTACAACCCCACTACCACTATCCGATTAGAGCCATAAAGGAGACTAGACATCTACCACCCCACTACCACTATCAGATTAGAGCCATACGGGATACTAGACATCTACCACCCAATTACCACTATCAGATTAGAACCATAAGGGAGCCTAGACATCTACCACCCCACTACCACTATCAGATTAGAGCCATAAAGGAGACTAGACATCTACCACTCCACTACCACTATCAGATTAGAGCCATAAGGGAGACTCGACATCTACCACCCCACTACCACGATCAGAGTAGAGCCGTCAAGCAGACTAGGCATATACCACTATCAGATTATAGCCTAAAGGGAGACTAGACATCCACTACCCCACTACCACTATCAGATTAGAGCCATAATGTAGAATGAACATCTACCACCCCACTAAACATTATCAGATTAGAGCCATAAAGCAGACTAGACATCTACCACTCCACTACCACTATCAGATTAGAGCCATAAAGCAGACTAGGCATATACCACTATCAGATTAGAGCCATAAGGGTAACTAGACATCTACAACCCCACTACCACTATCCGATTAGAACCATAAGGGATACTAGACATCTACCACCCAATTACCACTATCAGATTAGAGCCATAAGGGAGACTAGACATCTACCACCCCCACTACCACTATCCGATTAGAGCCATAAGGGATACTAGACATCTACCACCCAATTACCACTATCAGATTAGAGCCATAAGGGAGACTAGACATCTACAACCCCACTACCACTATCCGATTAGAACCATAAGGGATACTAGACATCTACCACCCAATTACCACTATCAGATTAGAGCCATAAGGGAGACTAGACATCTACCACCCCCACTACCACTATCAGATTAGAGCCATAAAGGAGACTAGACATCTACCACCCCACTACCACTATCCGATTAGAGCCATAAGGGATACTAGACATCTACCACCCAATTACCACTATCAGATTAGAGCCATAAGGGAGACTAGACATCTACCACCCCACTACCACTATCAGAATAGAGCCATAAAGGAGACTAGACATCTACCACCCCACTACCACTATCAGATTAGAGCCAAAAGGGAGACTCGACATCTACCACCCCAATACCACAATCAGATTAGAGCCGTCAAGCAGACTAGGCATATACCACTATCAGATTATAGCCAAAAGGGAGACTAGACATCCACTACCCCACTACCACTATCAGATTAGAGCCATAATGTAGAATGAACATCTACCACCCCACTAAACATGATCAGATTAGAGCCATAAAGGAGACTAGACATCTACCACTCCACTACCACTATCAGATTAGAGCCATAAAGCAGACTAGGCATATACCAGTATCAGATTAGAGCCATAAGGGTAACTAGACATCTACCACCCCCACTTCCAGTATCAGATTAGAGCCATAAAGCAGACTAGACATCTACCACCCACTATCAGATTAGAGCCATAAGGGAGACTAGACATCTACCACCCCATTACCACTATCAGAATATAGCCATAAGGGAGATTAGACATCTACCACCCCATTACCACTATCAGATTAGAGCCATAAGGGAGGCTATACATCTACCAACCCACTACCACTATCAGATTTGAACCATATTGGAGATTAGACATCTACCACCCCCACTACCACGATCAGATTAGAGCCGTCAAGCAGACTAGGCATATACCACTATCAGATTATAGCCAAAAGGGAGACTAGACATCCACTACCCCACTACCACTATCAGATTAGAGCCATAATGTAGACCGAACATCTACCACCCCACTAAACACTATCAGATTAGAGCCATAAAGGAGACTAGACATCTACCACTCCACTACCACTATCAGATTAGAGCCATAAAGCAGACTAGGCATATACCAGTATCAGATTAGAGCCATAAGGGTAACTAGACATCTACCACCCCACTTCCAGTATCAGATTAGAGCCATAAAGCAGACTAGACATCTACCACCCACTATCAGATTAGAACCATAGGGGAGACTAGACATCTACCACCCCATTACCACTATCAGAATATAGCCATAAGGGAGACTAGACATCTAACACCCCATTACCACTATCAGATTAGAGCCATAAGGGAGGCTATACATCTACCAACCCACTACCACAATCAGATTAGAACCATAAGGGAGAATAGACATCTACCACCCCATTACCACTATCACATTAGAGTCATAAGGGAGCCTAGACATCTACCACCCAATTACCACTATCTGATTAGAGCCAAAAGGGAGAATAGATCTCTACAACCCCACTACCACTATCAGATTAGAACCATAAGGGAGCCTAGAAAATCTACCACCCCACTATCACTATCAGATTAGAGACATAAGGGAGACTAGACATATTCTACCCCACTACCACTATTAGATTAGGACCATAAGGGAGACTAGACATCTACCACCCCATTACCACTATCAGATTAGAGGCATAAGGGAGCCTAGACATCTACCTCCCCACTACCACTATCACATTGGAACCATACGGGAGACTAGACATCTACCACCCCATTACCATTATCACATTAGAGCCATAAGGGAGCCTAAACATCTACCACCCAATTACCACTATCAGATTAGAGCCATAAGGGAGACTACATCTACAACCCCACTACCACTATCCGATTAGAGCCATAAAGGAGACTAGACATCTACCACCCCACTACCACTATCAGATTAGAGCCATACGGGATACTAGACATCTACCACCCAATTACCACTATCAGAATATAGCCATAAGGGAGACTAGACATCTAACACCCCATTACCACTATCAGATTAGAGCCATAAGGGAGACTAGACATCTACCACCCCACTACCACTATCAGAATAGAGCCATAAAGGAGACTAGACATCTACCACCCCACTACCACTATCAGATTAGAGCCAAAAGGGAGACTCGACATCTACCACCCCAATACCACAATCAGATTAGAGCCGTCAAGCAGACTAGGCATATACCACTATCAGATTATAGCCAAAAGGGAGACTAGACATCCACTACCCCACTACCACTATCAGATTAGAGCCATAATGTAGAATGAACATCTACCACCCCACTAAACATGATCAGATTAGAGCCATAAAGGAGACTAGACATCTACCACTCCACTACCACTATCAGATTAGAGCCATAAAGCAGACTAGGCATATACCAGTATCAGATTAGAGCCATAAGGGTAACTAGACATCTACCACCCCACTTCCAGTATCAGATTAGAGCCATAAAGCAGACTAGACATCTACCACCCACTATCAGATTAGAGCCATAAGGGAGACTAGACATCTACCACCCCATTACCACTATCAGAATATAGCCATAAGGGAGATTAGACATCTACCACCCCATTACCACTATCAGATTAGAGCCATAAGGGAGGCTATACATCTACCAACCCACTACCACTATCAGATTTGAACCATATTGGAGATTAGACATCTACCACCCCACTACCACGATCAGATTAGAGCCGTCAAGCAGACTAGGCATATACCACTATCAGATTATAGCCAAAAGGGAGACTAGACATCCACTACCCCACTACCACTATCAGATTAGAGCCATAATGTAGACCGAACATCTACCACCCCACTAAACACTATCAGATTAGAGCCATAAAGGAGACTAGACATCTACCACTCCACTACCACTATCAGATTAGAGCCATAAAGCAGACTAGGCATATACCAGTATCAGATTAGAGCCATAAGGGTAACTAGACATCTACCACCCCACTTCCAGTATCAGATTAGAGCCATAAAGCAGACTAGACATCTACCACCCACTATCAGATTAGAACCATAGGGGAGACTAGACATCTACCACCCCATTACCACTATCAGAATATAGCCATAAGGGAGACTAGACATCTAACACCCCATTACCACTATCAGATTAGAGCCATAAGGGAGGCTATACATCTACCAACCCACTACCACAATCAGATTAGAACCATAAGGGAGAATAGACATCTACCACCCCATTACCACTATCACATTAGAGTCATAAGGGAGCCTAGACATCTACCACCCAATTACCACTATCTGATTAGAGCCAAAAGGGAGAATAGATCTCTACAACCCCACTACCACTATCAGATTAGAACCATAAGGGAGCCTAGAAAATCTACCACCCCACTATCACTATCAGATTAGAGACATAAGGGAGACTAGACATATTCTACCCCACTACCACTATTAGATTAGGACCATAAGGGAGACTAGACATCTACCACCCCATTACCACTATCAGATTAGAGGCATAAGGGAGCCTAGACATCTACCTCCCCACTACCACTATCACATTGGAACCATACGGGAGACTAGACATCTACCACCCCATTACCATTATCACATTAGAGCCATAAGGGAGCCTAAACATCTACCACCCAATTACCACTATCAGATTAGAGCCATAAGGGAGACTACATCTACAACCCCACTACCACTATCCGATTAGAGCCATAAAGGAGACTAGACATCTACCACCCCACTACCACTATCAGATTAGAGCCATACGGGATACTAGACATCTACCACCCAATTACCACTATCAGAATATAGCCATAAGGGAGACTAGACATCTAACACCCCATTACCACTATCAGATTAGAGCCATAAGGGAGACTATACATCTACCAACCCACTACCACTATCAGATTAGAACCATATTGGAGATTAGACATCTACCACTCCACTACCACTATCAGATTAGAGCCATACAGCAGACTAGGCATATACCACTATCAAATTAGAGCCATAAGGGTAACTAGACATCTACTACCCCACTTCCAGTATCAGATTAGAACCATAAAGCAGACTAGACATCTACCACCCACTATAAGATTAGAACCATAAGGGAGTCTAGACATCTACCACCCCACTACCACTATCAGATTAGAACCATAAGGGAGCCTAGACATCTACCACCCCACTACCACTATCAGATTAGAGCCATAAAGGAGACTAGACATCTACCACTCCACTACCACTATCAGATTAGAGCCATAAGGGAGACTCGACATCTACCACCCCACTACCACGATCAGATTAGAGCCGTCAAGCAGACTAGGCATATACCACTATCAGATTATAGCCTAAAGGGAGACTAGCACCCCACTACCCCACTACCACTATCAGATTAGAGCCATAATGTAGAATGAACATCTACCACCCCACTAAACATTATCAGATTAGAGCCATAAAGCAGACTAGACATCTACCACTTCCACTACCACTATCAGATTAGAGCCATAAAGCAGACTAGGCATATACCACTATCAGATTAGAGCCATAAGGGTAACTAGACATCTACAACCCCACTACCACTATCCGATTAGAACCATAAGGGATACTAGACATCTACCACCCAATACCACTATCAGATTAGAGCCATAAGGGAGACTAGACATCTACCACCCCCACTACCACTATCAGATTAGAACCATAAAGGAGCCTAGACATCTACCACCCCACTTCCAGTATCAGATTAGAGCCATAAAGCAGACTAGACATCTACCACCCACTATAAGATTAGAACCATAAGGGAGACTAGACATCTACCACCCCACTACCACTATCACATTAGAACCATAAGGGAGACTAGACATCTACCACCCCACTACCACTATAAGATTAGAGCCATAAGGGAGACTCAACATCTACCACCCCACTACCACGATCAGATTAGAGCCGTCAAGCAGACTAGGCATATACCACTATCAGATTAGAGCCATAAGGGAGTCTAGACATCTACCAACCTTCTACCACTATCAGATTAGAGCCATAAAGCAGACTAGACATCTACCACCCCACTATCAGATTAGAGCCATAAGGGAGAATAGACATCTACCCACCCCCACTACCACTATCAGATTAGAGACTAGACATCTACCACCCCATTACAACTATCACATTAGAGCCATAAGGGAGCCTAGACATCTACCACCCAATTACCACAATCAGATTAGAGCCAATAGGGAGACTAGACATCTACAACACCACCACCAATATCATATTAGAACCATAAGGGAGCCTAGACATCTACCACCCCACTACCACTATCACATGGAACCATAAGGGAGACTAGACATCTACACCCCATTACCATTATCACATTAGAGCCATAAGGGAGCCCTAAACATCTACCACCCAATTACCACTATCAGATTAGAGCCATAAGGGAGACCTACATCTACAACCCGCCTACTACCACTATCCGATTAGAGCCATAAACGAGGACTAGAATCTCTGACCACCCCCATCTACCACTATCAGATTAGAGCCATACGGGATACTAGACATCTACCACCCAATTACCACTACGGATTAGAGCCAATAGGGAGACTAGACATCCTACAACACCACCACCACTATCATATTAGAACCATAAGGGAGCCTAGACATCTACCACCCCACTACCACTATCACATTGGAACCATAGGAGACTAGACATCTACCACCCC
>NW_022263033.1:25000-92280 GCF_002021735.2 Oncorhynchus kisutch | reverse complement strand
GCCAGGAAACTCCCCAGACCTTAATCCCATTGAGAACTTGTGGTCAATCCTAAAGAGGCGGGTGGACAAACAAAACCCACAAATTCGGACAAACTCCAAGCATTGATTATGCAAGAACGGGCTGCCATCAGTCAGGATGTAGCCCAGAAGTCATTGACAGCAGCAGCCAGGGCGGATTGCAGAGGTCTTGAAAAAGAAGGGTCAACACCTCAAATTGGACTCTTGCATCAACTTCATGTAATTGTCAATAAAAGCCTTTGACACTTATGAAATGCTTGTAATTATACTTCAGTATCCATAGTAACATTCAACAAAAATATCTAGACACTGGAGCAGCAGACTTTGTGGAAATTAATATTTGTCATTCTCAAAACTTTTGGCCACGAATGTAGGCTATACACACTTGCTATTGTATGCGAGCTGTTGTCTATAGTGCACTGCCACGACCAGAGTTGGCACATTCACTATATAACGCAACATTATTTGTGACAAAACCATCAGTTGTTGGAATGAGATAGAAACACTTCACTGTTTTTCTTCTCTGTACTCTGGGAGTTTAATCACAAAAGTATTTTATGGGTCAATTTGATGGAAACAGTTATCTGGTGGGAAAATGCGCATATTGTTTTGATGCAGATTTTGTATTTTTTTTGTGCATAAAAATCTGTTGTCAATTGGATGGAAAACTAGCTACTTATTTTAAAAATCCCCTTCTATTTGGGTACTGCCCTAATCTTTGTCCCTGGGTAGTAAAACCACAGTGCTAACTGTCAATTAACTGAAGTCAGGCGCGCCATTGTGACAGCTTCCTCCCTGTAGACATGCAACTTCCTGAAGCCTTCCCAGTCGATGGCCTGCCTCAATAATTCATCCACTCCAACACCCCGTTAGCTACCCTGTTCTCTGGATCAACCTTTGTTCCTCTCTTTTCAGATAAAGAGATAGTCAGATAAGCCTCTTCTCTTCCTGTCAGCCTCTCTCTCTCTCTCCTCTAGGGAGCGAGGGACGGCAGCAGCAACAGCATCATTACTCGTTGTGCTGGCTGACATTCATCCATTATTATATTAAAGGCTCTTTAACGCCTGGCTGGTTGGGCTGGCAGGGCTGGATGACTCAGGAGGCTGTGCTGCGGTGCGCTGCACTGTGGCCTGCTGGGAGACTGGGGAATGGGGAGGGTGGTGGTGCTGCCAGCTATCTGATAGAGTGGGAATAGAGCAGAGGCTTTGGAACTTCAGGGGAACAGGAGTTTCAAGGCAGTCTACTGGGCTGTGACCGAGCTGGGACACTTCAAGGGCTATATGGTGCTGATGCTAAACCGGGAAAAGCAACGGTCATTTCACTGTTCTGTTTTGCTTGTTGGCAGTCTTGTTGTTATATCATCACAAGACTAATCTCTCTCATAGAATATGATGGATCATTATTTCAAACATATAGGGCCATCTAACTCCCCCACCATCACACTGGGTCTTACCTGTCCAGGTCCAGACCCTTCTCCATATAGTAGACCTTGTAGGTGAGGACGTCTCCGTTACCAGTGAGGGGCGGTCGTCCAGCTGAGGGTGACGGAGGTGGGTTGGTGGTCGACACAGCCTGCAGGTTGGGGGCGGGCCAGGAACTTGCACTGGAAACACCAAAGGATACAGCGGACACTTAGTATGAATCCCAAAATAAAAAGACACAGGAAGGCATTCCCCCCCAAATCTCAATATTTGTATTTTTTTTCATATGTAAGCCACATCATATAACCACACTTGCACAAAAACCACACTCTCATTCAATCACTTGGAGACAATTTTGTCCAATTTGAAAAGACTGCCATTTGGAATGTCCCCCTGTTTTTTTCTTAAACCGCAAAGCCTGACACACATGCTGTGGTCATTTCCCCACATCATCCCACCATCCCTCTAGCATGGTATTGCAGTAGGTGAGAGGGGGGAGCGGGGACAGACAAGGTCATGCTTGGTTTACAGAGGAATTTATTTGAAGTATTAAGTTAATTGGAATTGGTTAGCCGAGAGAGAGCGGCTGGGACTAAACCAAGTGTTTGAGGAGGGAGAGGGGTGTTTCCATTGTGTTTGCTCTGCAGGGACGTGGGTCATTACATTCAATTAACAGCTCTGGTGCCGACCGGCGTAGCTGTTTAACACAAGACTGTGGTAGCAGGTGCTGAGAGCCACACATCTACTAGAGGATGTAGTCTCTAGACGGATAACGATAGGGTCTGAGAAACTGAGCTGTGTGGCAAATGTAATGCATCACTACACCAACCTGGTCTCCTCAAGAGAGAACTTCTGTGGTGTTTAGGATGACGTGTGTATGCATGTACACTACTGTTCAAAAGTGTGGGGGGTCACTGAGAAATATCCTTGTTTTTGAAAGAAAATCAAATTTTTGTCCATTAAAATAACATAAAATTGATCAGAAAAACAGTGTAGACATTGCTAATGTGTGTGGTTCAGAAGAAAGGTCTTTCTAGCATTTTGAGCTGTAATCGGACCCACAAATGCTGATGCCACTATCCAGATACTCAACTAGTCCAAAGAAGGCCAATTTTATTGTTCTTTAATCAGAACAAGTTTTCAGCTGTGCTACTAATAATTGCAAAAGAGTTTCTAATGCTCAATGAGCCTTTTAAAATGATAAACTTGGATTAGCTAACACAACGTGGCATTGGAACAGGAGGAGTGATGGTTGCTGATAACGGGCCTCTGTACGCCAATGTAGATATTCCATAAAAAATCTGCCGTTTCCAGCTACAATAATCGTTTACAACATGAACAATGTCTACACTGTATTATGATCAACTTGATGTCATTTTAATGGACATTTCAAAAATAAAGTTATTTGAAAAACAAGGACATTTCTAAGTGACCCCAAACTTTTGAATGGTAGTGTATATACAGTATGAGTCAAACATTTGGACACACCTACTCATTCAAGGGTTTTTCTTAATTTAAAACTATTTTCTACATTGTAGAATAATAGTGAAGACCTAAAAACTATTAAATAACACATTCATGTAGTAACCAAAAAAGTGTTCAACAAATCAAAATACACTGTATATACACAAGGAACCTATAGCAGTGTTTTAACAGACAGACCATGTTGATTCTACATGTAATACAAACTACGCCTGGAAAATACTTGAGACCCAGTTTCACTGACAAATACCCCAATTCTTCTCTAAGGGAAAGGAACATGTACGTTGCTGTGCCGTTGCTGTGTAGCTGCAGATATGCCTGGCAGTACACGGAGGCTCTCATTTGTCAGTATATATAGTAGGTGTCTGTAAGATATATACAGTGAGGGATGCAGTGTGGTCGGTCCAGGCGGGTACTTGGAATCAGGTCAACAGTTTAAACCTTCATTTATACCTAGAAGAGATGCTGTCAGACAGACAGACAAATTTGTCCCTGGCACTGGCTGCCCCCTTTGCTATCCCCACGGGTAGTTAGGCTCCCGCCGGCACACATATGGAGTGCCAGGTGCAAAGGACACAGGTAGAGAGGCAGAGACTGACCCAGAAACTGGGCAACAGCCGAGCCGTGATGGTGGGAGAGAGGAGGAGAGATGAATAGGCTGAGCCGTGAGGGAGAGAGAAGTAGAGATGGATAGGCTGAGCCGTGAGGGAGAGAGAAGTAGAGAGATGGATAAGGTGAGCCGTGAGGGAGAGAGAAGTAGAGATGGATAGGCTGAGCCGTGAGGCAGAGAGAAGTAGAGATGGATAAGGCTGAGCCGTGAGGGAGAGAGAGAGATAGAAGGAGATAGGATAAGGCTGAGCCGTGAGGGAGAGAGAAGGAGAGATGGATAAGGCTGAGCCGTGAGGGAGAGAGAAGGAGAGATGGATAAGGCTGAGCCGTGAGGAGAGAGAAGGAGAGATGGATAAGGCTGAGCCGTGATGAGGGAGAGAGAAGGAGAGATGGATAGGCTGAGCCGTGATGGGGGAGTGAGAGTGAGAAGGAGAGATGGATAGGGAGCGTGATGAGAGGAGAGAGAAGAGAAGGAGATGGATAGGCTGAGCCGTGATGAGGGAGAGAGAGGGAGAGATGGATAGGCTGAGCCGTGATGAGGGAGAGAGAAGGAGAGATGGATAGGGAGCCGTGAGGGAGGGACAGAGAAGGAGAGATGGATAGGCTGAGCCGTGATGAGGGAGAGAGAGAGGGAGAGAGGATAGGCTGGAGCCGTGATGAGGGAGAGAGAGGGAGAGATGGATAGGCTGAACCGTGAGGGAGGAGAAGGAGAGATGATAGGCTGAGCCGTGAGGGAGAGAGAGGAGAGATAAATAGGCTGAGCGCTGATGAGAGAGAGAGAAGGAGAGATGGATAGGCTGAGCCGTGAGGGAGAGAGGAGGAGAAATGAATAGGCTGAGCCAGCCTGATGAGGAGAGAGGAGGAGAGAAATGAATAGAAGGGTGTTCACCTCCACTGTGCCATGGAGGGGGAAGCCTTTAGCATGTCTACTGTAGAGCTGTGAGGGGAAAACGCTCCAGTCACAACATCCTAAAAAGGCCTGGTATACACTGTGAATGGATACAGTGTCAAAGTTTTGTATACACTGTGAATGGATACAGTGTCAATGTTTGACGGAGGAGGTATTACGGATTGGAGAACTGGAAAGGAAGGAGGATGGATTTTAATTCAGCCTGCCTACCATACCCCACTATACACACACACCCTTCTCCCTCAGCCAAAGTATGGGAGGCCATGTTTAAACACACACCTCTCTCACAAACACACACACACCCTTCTTCCTCAGCCACAGTATGGGCGGTCATGTTAAACACACATCTCACACACAGGTAAGTAACTGGAAGGAAATGAACAACCACTACAGAGGATGTTTCTACGGCCTAGATAGGAGAGGACTGTAGTCCTCTGAGCGACAGTGGGGGTGGTCTGGGTTCATGTTTATCCCTGTGTAAGTGTTTATGTTTGTTTGTAGAGTATACAGTATGTTGTCTGTGTGTGTGTGTGTTTTACCTTCACCCTGGGTGGCCACCTTGAGGACAGCAGAGCTCTCTCCCAGGCCGTTCTTGTTGTGTGCCACCACCGGAACTTGTACTTGGAGTCGGGCATCAGGTTCTGAATGGTGACCTGCATCTCACCTGGCCGACTGGTGTTCAGGATACGCTCCCTGAGACACACACACACACACCACAAACAGCCCGGGTTAGTGTACCCACTATCAACAGCCCGGGTTAGTGTACCCACTATCAAACAGCCCCGGGTTAGCTGTACCCACTATCAACAGCCCGGGTTAGTGTACCCACTATCAACAGCCCCGGTTAGTGTAACACTATCAAAGCCCGGTTAGTGTACACACTCATCAACAGCCCGGTTAGTGTACCACTATCACAGCTTCCGGTTCGTGTACCCACTTCAACAGCCCTGGTTAGTGTACCACATATCAACAGCCCGGTTAGTGGACCCACTATCAACAGCCCGGTTAGTGTACCCACTATCAACAGCCCGGTTAGTGTACCCATATCAACAGCCCGGTTAGTGTACCCACTATCAACAGCCGGTTAGTGTACCACTATCAACAGCCCGGTTGTAGTGTACCCACTATCAACAGCCGGTTAGTGTACACCCTTATCCAACCAGCCCGGTAGGTACACACTATCAACAGCCCGGTTAGTGTACACACTATCAACAAGCCCGGTTAGTGTACACACTATCAACAGCCCGGTTAGTGTACACACTATCAACAGCCCGGTTAGTGTACACACTATCAACAGCCCGGTTAGTGTACACACTATCAACAGCCCCGGTTAGTGTACACACTATCAACAGCCCAGTTAGTGTACACACTATCAACGCCCAGTTAGTGTACACACTATCAACAGCCCAGTTAGTGTACACACTATCAACAGCCCAGTTAGTGCACACACTATCAACAAGCCCAGTTAGTGTACACACCATCAACAGCCCAGTTAGTGTACACACTATCAACAGCCCAGTTAGTGCACACACTATCAACAGCCCAGTTAGTGCACACACTATCAACAGCCCAGTTAGTGCACACACTATCAACAGCCCAGTTAGTGTACACACTATCAACAGCCCCAGTTAGTGCACACACTATCAACAGCCCAGTTAGTGCACACACTATCAAAAGAAGGCAAGCCATACTACATCACTTGATTTCTACTGAGTGGACAGTATTGTATTTACAGACTACACACCATTACATAGCAAGAGTCTACCTGTACACTGGGTAGTGTGTATGCTATAGGGGCCCTCAGCAGGGTGTATGCTATAGGGGCCCTCAGCAGGGTGCATGCTATAGGGGCCCTCAACAGGGTGCATGCTATAGGGGCCCTCAACAGGGTGCATGCTATAGGGGCCCTCAACAGGGTGCATGCTATAGGGGCCCTCAACAGGGTGCATGCTATAGGGGCCCTCAACAGGGTGCATGCTATAGGGGCCCTCAGCAGTGTACATGCTATAGGGGCCCTCAGCAGTGTACATGCTATAGGGGCCCTCAGCAGTGTACATGCTATAGGGGCCCTCAGCAGTGTACATGCTATAGGGGCCCTCAGCAGTGTACATGCTATAGGGGCCCTCAGCAGTGTACATGCTATAGGGGCCCTCAGCAGTGTACATGCTATAGGGGCCCTCAGCAGTGTACATGCTATAGGGGCCCTCAGCAGTGTACATGCTATAGGGGCCCTCAGCAGTGTACATGCTATAGGGGCCCTCAGCAGTGTACATGCTATAGGGGCCCTCAGCAGGGTGTATGCTATAGGGGCCCTCAGCAGGGTGTATGCTATAGGGGCCCTCAGCAGGGTGTATGTTATAGGGGCCCTCAGCAGGGTGTATGCTATAGGGGCCCTCAGCAGGGTGTATGATGTACTGTACTGAATAGAGGGCCTACCTGCTATAATACACTGAGTAGTGTGTAATACTGTACTGCCTAGGGTCCCTACCTGTTGGTACCCTCCTGATTGAAGTAGACAGAGTAGGTGAGGTCTTCTCCGTTGGGCTCAGCAGGAGGGCGCCAGGTGAGCTTGATGAAGCGTGTGGAGACCAGCGAGGCCACGACGTCACGGGGGGCGGAAGGGGTGGGGCCAGTGGGGTTAGCCACACCTCTGGAGCCTGGCGTTACATGGTCAGTAGTGTCAGGAGTCAGTGAGGGGGGAGGAGGGGTGGGGAGGGCTACATCTTTGAGGGTGGAGTGGTGGGAGATGAGTAGGGGTCAGGTGGATGGAAGGTGAAGGGAGGTGAAGAAGACCGCGAGAGAGAGAAGGAGAAAGAGGTGGACGGATGGCGGGCATCCAAAAGGAACAGAGAGAAGAAGAGAAAGGAAAGGACAGCGAAATAAAGGAGAACAAAAAAGAAAACAGAAGAAACACACAAAATAACCACGTGACAAAAAAAGAGCTCTCAGCATGACAAGGAATCACAAAAACACACTAATATCACGCTGGAATAATCACAACGAAACACAATACAAAAAGAGGGAGACTAAACATGCACAACATCTCTAATGGAAGAGGGGAGCAACACAAACACCACTGACTGGTGTATGAACACATATAGAAAATACAGTCTAGACTTGGTACATATTCTACATAGCAAAGTGTGACCTTAGAGCTCCACACCAACTGTCAAACCCACCCTATAATGTTTTAATGCACTTGTACTGGCGCTATTCCACAGTCTACCCACAGCAATGTGAAAAAATGTCATTTGGTGCTTTCTCAGAACAATCTGTGGTTAGACATGGGTATATCTGCTTTCTATTTCATTCTAGACGACTGAGACAACACAGGGAAAGAATGTCAGAGAGACTGTGGCATTTCTATTGGTTGCAGGTCAAAGGAATCAAGTCGAGGGCAATGCCAAAATGCATAGAAACTAAACATATGGGGTATATATATATATGGAGAAATACAACTCTATATGCAAATGTATGCTGACCATAGTATATCTATCCACCATGACACACTGAGGAGATGCTTATTCAGGGAGACTAGACTATCTGTTTATATGACAGATTCCAGCAGTGCCATGACCTTGGATATTGAACAGAGTGGTGTGGGATTTGCTGTATATTACACATATAAATGAACACACACACACACACACACACACACACACACACACACACACACACAGGGAATTGATTCCCCTGTATATCTGAGTAAAGGGAAGATAATAAATAAGTGTCATTCTACAAAGTTACAACATATTTTCCTTGGGCACTGAGAGAAAATTCTCCTCACCTCCCATAATAAAAAACACACGCCAATATAAAATGTAAACAATCTAATCATCAACAAAATATTCAATCACAGAAACAGCCAACAACTGGGAATACCTGGGCTCCATCTCCCTCCATAAACATAAAGCTATTTTACAAAGAGGGCCTGAGGAGGATATACATCCATCTGATTCATAACTCTAGGAAATACATTAAGTCTGGTTCATTTCACTACAGCTTCTCTGTAACGACACGAGCCATTAGACGGAATGTAGAGGAGGCATCATTCACAGCAATTACTGACTAGTACACAGAGTGAGCTGTCAGTCTGTCAGTGTGACTAGGCTGCTGCAGGGAAAGCATTGGGAACTATTTATTTGACATATCTGTTAATCGTGTGACTTTCAGAGGTTATATCCTCATATCATAAACAGTCCTGACATGTCTATGACAGTTGTGTGTGTCCATTTGTGTGTGTGTGTGTGTGTGTGTCTATACAGCTGTATATCTGTATGTGTACGTAGGACGCTCTCGGTCAGAGACCGTTTTAGGCTTGGGCGGTATACCGTATATACACACACCGTATACCAGGGTATTTGGAAAAAGCCATGAGACGTTTTTTCAATACAAGTGAAGTTTTATAAATTTTATAAAATGTGAATATTTGTAGCTACTTTTTAAGTAAATACCTGCAGTCAACTTGTGCAATACATTAGGAGATAAAGATTATAAATACCTGCAGTAAACTTGTGCAATACATTAGGAGATAAAGATCGTGTTGTTCATTTCACCTGTCACAATTTTTCATTATCAAGTTTACATGTGGTGTTTGTTTACAAGCCCACTAGGACAAAAGACTGGGGCCTTGTGAGTCACTGTTGTGAAGCATGTGCCAGGTGATCAAATTACAGTATGGAATTCACAACTAAATGTTTGCCAGCTAGATATCTTATAACTATTAAGTTAACTGTCAAAAATGTGCTAAATGCTCTGCAGTTGTGCATGTGGTTTGCTAATTTAGTAGCTATTTAACTATCTAGCTGCAGAGAATTCCCTCTTGGATCAAGAGCCTTGTGGCTTATATTTGTTGTGTGTGCAGCAAACCGTAAGTAGCATTTTTGAGTTAGTTGTGTAGTTTAGGTCAGACTGTATAAAATCTTCACAATAGGCTTGTTAGCATTTAGTTAGCATTCTCTATGGGACTTTTTAGCATTGCTAACCTTCGGATTTCAGAGTATCAGTGGGGTTTGAAAACAGCGCCCCTTGTGTTCTGTGTCGGTATTACTGAATATCCCGGTTTGGCACAAGGTCGGTATGAAGGTATGAATCTGGATACAACCCAAGCATACTCCGTTGGGCCGGGGCTCCACTCCCCTCGGTCCTCTGGGCTTTAAGGCTCAGCTGGAGATTACCATTCTGTTGGAGACAGAACCCGGAGCAAATTGCCGGGGAAGGAATAAAGGAAAGAAAAGGGTTTAGAAAGATGGCAGTCAACTGGGTGGAGAGGTTCCTGAGCTGCCTAGCGAGGCGCTGGCATGCGGCCACGTACTAAGGACCACTATGTCCAAGTTGGCACCGGGCATACAGCAAGTAGATGAAAACCATAATCTTAGTCTCAGTGGTACTGTAGAGAACAGGCCCTGTCTCAGTCTCCTCCTTGTTAATGTTAGTCTCCGTGGTATTACAGAGAACAGGAAATGTCTCAGTCTCCTGGTCACAATCAGTCTTCCATCTATTCTCAGCCATGGACAGTTCCAGTAAGGAAGACATTGAGGAGAATCCTAGATTTCTACTGTAGCTGTTCTTATGGTCTATTTCTAGTAGATTAATTGTGTCATTAGGGCGTGTGACACTGGTAATGAATGGCTGGCATTAGGAGCTAATGAGGAAAGTTATCCTCTACCTTAACCAGGTATCTGGGTACTGTGTATAAGAAAGAGTTAGACAAAAAGATTGTTAAAAAAAAACTGTTAATAACAGAAGAATCTTAATAATGGACAATGAAACATACTGTACTTCCCAGGGCAGCTGAATGATATCAGTGGAACTCTTTAGAACAAAATATCTCCAGTACCTTTTCAAGTTTATTACAAGGGAAGTAACTGGTGCCTAAGCTTCTAGTAATGTCAATACGAGTTGTACAATACGTCAACTTTGTGGGCATATGAAAACATAACTGGCAGAATGCGCTGCCACTTTGTCTGACGGGTAGACGGCCGTGGGTTTTAGAAAGTCCCCTCTCGGCACACGTACACCCACAGGACACTTAGCTCATTGGCCGGCTGTTGGGCTTTCAAACATCTAATTGCTGTTATATACAAAGAAAGCATGGTTATTTAGGATTCAGGTCAACAGTGACGTCACCAGGCAGTGTTCAAAGTCGCTACTATGTAACCTGGAGAGTGAGAGGTCTTGCCAAGTGTTGCATAATGGTAGAACTAGTCTCAGAATTGAAGGAAACAGTCTCTGCTTCTGTCTGTGGGTTGGGTTCATGTAATGTCGCTGAACAGAGCCACATGGCTACACTAATGGCTCATTACAGAATGAGCGCTTTTAACTCCGGGAGGGAAGGAGGGAGGAGAGAAAGAGGGAAGAGAGATGGTCACGCTCCTCAGCAGAAGAGGATGAGATATGGCACATGAAATGGAGAGAGCTGATATACGATGGTTAAAAAATACTGATAGAGCTAAAAGATTTAAAGGAAATGTCTTGGTCAGTTAAGCAGCTAAAGGAACACATCCAAGCTTTCATAGAACTTCAACAAGAACATGTGTGATGGCAAACAGACTGCGATCTTGACTGATTCGTGATGCTTCCTCTGAGGAGATGTTCTGAAACAGCGTTTGTGGGGGGTTCTGATCAAGCGAGAACGATCGCGGTGTGGTCGTATCCAATTGGTTGCTGATGGAAGCAAAGCGAAGACCATTTCAGTCATTCATTTGTTCAAGAGGCCATGTTCTCTTGCTAGTCTCCAGCCGATAGCATCAGAGGAAATATAATTCTGACAGAACGTGACATTGGGAGAGGCTCTTGATGTGTCGACAAAAGATACAAACTCGGGTAAGAGACAGACAAATGTCTTCAAGACAAAAATGAGGGAGGGAACGAGAAAGATGGAGAGGCAGATGAAACATGTTCTTTATCTCCCGGTCCCTTGCTTCCTCTCGTTCGTCGGTTGGCCAAGCATTGGACTTGATCAAGATGAGGACGCTGTTCCCCCACCCTCCTCTTCGGGGCCACCTCTGCCTTTTTTCCTTTAAGAACAAAGCGTTTCTGTTTCTGACACCTTTTTACGTGGTGAGGGGAGTCGTGAGGGACGGGAGAGGCATCTGATTTCCTATAAAGTCTATAAGGGTTACAGAACGCCCACTGCCCAAGGCACAAAACACAGATCAGTAACATGATACACATGGGGTTTCCCTCCTGAGAAGGTGGCATTAAAAGCTGCTATTCATTGAGGCTCGCGCCACAGAGAAAACAAAGTAGTCCACTGTAGAGCTACGGTTAGACATGAGTTCATGGGTTCTGGGTGATGTGGAGCTGTCTGCATGAGTTCTCGGTATCTCCATATTCATTTCTTACACTCCCTGCACCATTTCAACAGGTGTTTGCAGCATATTGGAAATCTGGCATATTCTTTATTTTATGAAGCACAGATAAGGAAGGTATTTTGTGGAACCGCTCATAGTAAGGGAACCCAAGGACAAGTGAAGGGCTTGTTGTACTGTGGTATGGTGGTTCAACAGGAAGTAGAAAACCTATAGCTACCAACTGCGTAGCCAGATCACACTCAACTCATTGGAAGACACTTTATTTTTTCTTCGTCGTCAACAAAGAGCCAACTAACTGCATAACAGGCCTAAAAATAGAGCAAAGTGGAACTAAGGCATCAGAGACGTGTGGAAGATGAAACATTTGGGATGGGACTGGTTTGGGGGGGGTGAGATGGCCTCCTTTCTGCCTGAGGACCCTCTGGCTGGTGAGATAAAGGGATGGAGCTGTAGGAGGACAACACAACTGCAGTGGACGGACGGACAGGGGGGGATCTGGTGGAGAGGGTGGTTGGGGGGGGGTCACAGCATGAGAGCAGGATTAGGGTTTAGGGATGCCCCCTAGTGTTCCAGGCATCAGGGGATATGATGGAGTGAGTGTACAGAGACTCATCTGGTGAGGGTGGAGAGGTAGGCTCCCTAGAGGAGGTCTAACCTCCCTCCCTGCTAGGGCTAAAGCAGGCCCATGGAGCAGTCAGTCTTACTCCTTTTGCCCCCCCCATCCCACTCATCTCCTCCCCCTAATAAATCTCCGCCCTTGCCACTTTAAAGTCCTTCCCTCTATCCGTGGTCCCAGAGTGCCTGCATGCTCGTCTCCCATCACAAGAGTGTACACGTTTAATATACACAGTAAATTCCCCTTGGACTGTCATCTG
This sequence comes from Oncorhynchus kisutch, assembly GCF_002021735.2. NCBI lineage: Eukaryota > Metazoa > Chordata > Actinopteri > Salmoniformes > Salmonidae > Oncorhynchus > Oncorhynchus kisutch. Next base: position 79,649 of record NW_022263033.1, on the reverse strand, counting down.
CTTTGAAAAACAGCTGATAATTGAATCAGGTTGGTTACATCAATAATTAAAATGTCTGGTGTGTACATGCATACATACAGCATCCCCTTCCTCATCAGACAAACATCATCCCTTGATCCACTTCCACTGTAGGGTCATGATTGTATATCAAGCCCCCCTCTTCGCCCAAAACATGTGAGGCGCCTGCTGTGGCATGAGCCCCGATATGCAAATGAATAAGAGCATGGACATCTTTTTCTATGTTGATTGCCTCCCCTCCTCCCCCCCGTCTTGTAGTCTTTCTTTGGGGAAATTAGCATCATATGCATCCAGTGGTAAACATGCTCAGTGGAAAAGAAACAGGGGGGGGGGGGCACCCACAGGGGTTCCTCCTGTAGAGTTAAAGAAGCAGGAAATGTGTTTTACCCTACATCATCATCCCCAACAGACTGCAGGTTCTTATTACCTGGTTTGTGAATCGAATTCTCAACACGTAACTGTGTACAGTACGGTAAGTGGTTTGATATCTCAGGGGTGCTTGTGCCAGGTTTCTCCCAACAGGAGAGGAAAGGTTCAAATAAATGAATTGTTAGTGTAACTCAGAGAGGAAACCCCTCCCCTTGGATTCACAGAGTGTAATCAGGGTCGCTGGGTTGGTCTACGTGGTGGATATCACGCACAGGGACATCAAGGCGGGTAGCCTATTATATACCACCCTGGAATGTTGCATGATGGTAAATATGCGTAGAGGGAGGGTGGCACGACAGGGGGCGGTTGACGTGAAAGGGAAACGCTAGCCTGGCAACGCCGCCCATCTCTGAGCCAGGAGCCCAGGGGCCCCGCTGGGGGTCAGGTGACCTGTCGGGGTATAGAGGAAGAGCGTTGTTTTGGCGCAACGTGGCGCTTCCACCCATTTAGGCTGTTTGGGCCGAGTAGAGCCCTGAAAGTAGACTCCGGGGATGGGTGGTATCCAACAACAGCAACCAGCATCCTGGATGGAGTGTGAGTGATAAAGTGATAGGGAAGGTGTGACTGGAGCGTGAGGCAGGTGACACACCAAGCCCAGGTCAGGGCTAAAAACGGCCACGATAACAAGGTTGAAAGTGTGACCTTGGAAAAAAAGCTATGAAAAGATACAGGAAACTAAAGAAACATAAGCTTACAGTTTCCATTGTAAAAAGAAAGTGGGTTGAATTATCATACAGAATAACAGAAAACACACAGATGGTAATATTCTGTCCTCGTGTAAGCAAATGAATCTCAGAGATGGAATGAACAATCAGGGAAAATATACAAAGAACAATAAGCTTTAGGAACCAACCACTGCCGGTCCTAACCATTGTAGAGTAAACAAAGCCCAAGGGAGCAAATTGGCAGTTAAACCCACGCTCACGGTCCTTGAACAGAGTGTGATAAATACAAATACATACACACACACACACACACACACTGGAAACCACAGTCTTCTGGTCAGCTGCCTAACTGCTCACAGTGAAACCACACAGGCCCAGTAATCAGAGGTAGAAGGATGAAGTGGGTGTTCTGGTTAGGGTTGTCTGTGTTTCTTCTACCATTACTTCCTGTAGGTGGATCGAGCCTTCTGGGTAACACTACCATTACTTCCTGTAGGTGGGCCGAGCCTTCTGGGTAACACTACCATTACTTCCTGCAGGTGGACCGAGCCTTCTGGGTAACACTACCATTACTTCCTGCAGGTGGACCGAGCCTTCTGGGTAACACTACCAATAATTACTGTAGGTGGCCTGAGCCTTCTGGATAACACTACCATTAATTACTATAGGTGGGCCGAGCCTTCTGGGTAACACTACCATTACTTCCTGTAGGTGGGCCAAGCCTTCTGGGTAACACTACCATTACTTCCTGCAGGTGGACCGAGCCTTCTGGGTAACACTACCATTACTTCCTGCAGGTAGACCGAGCCTTCTGGGTAACACTACCAATAATTACTGTAGGTGGCCTGAGCCTTCTGGATAACACTACCATTAATTACTATAGGTGGTCCGAGCCTTCTGGGTAACACTACCATTACTTACTGTAGGTGGGCCGAGCCTTCTGGGTAACACTACCATTACTTCCTGTAGGTGTGCCGAGCCTTCTGGGTAACACTACCATTACTTCCTGTAGGTGGGCCAAGCCTTCTGGGTAACACTACCATTACTTACTGTAGGTGGGCCGAGCCTTCTGGGTGTACACTACCATTACTTCCTGAAGGTGGACCGAGCCTTCTGGGTAACACTACCAATAATTATTGTAGGTGGCCTGAGCCTTCTGGATAACACTACCATTACTTACTGTAGGTGGGCCGAGCCTTCTGGGTAACACTACCATTACTTCCTGTAGGTGTGCCGAGCCTTCTGGGTAACACTACCATTACTTCCTGTAGGTGGGCCAAGCCTTCTGGGTAACACTACCATTACTTACTGTAGGTGGGCCGAGCCTTCTGGGTGTACACTACCATTACTTCCTGAAGGTGGACCGAGCCTTCTGGGTAACACTACCAATAATTACTGTAGGTGGCCTGAGCCTTCTGGATAACACTACCATTAATTACTATAGGTGGGCCGAGCCTTCTGGGTAACACTACCATTACTTCCTGTAGGTGGGCCAAGCCTTCTGGGTAACACTACCATTACTTACTGTAGGTGGGCCGAGCCTTCTGGGTAACACTACCATTACTTCCTGTAGGTGGGCCGAGCCTTCTGGGTAACACTACCATTACTTCCTGTAGGTGGGCCGAGCCTTCTGGGTAACACTACCATTACTTCCTGTAGGTGGGCCGAGCCTTCTGGGTAACACTACCATTACTTCCTGTAGGTGGGCCAAGCCTTCTGGGTAACACTACCATTACTTACTGTAGGTGGGCCGAGCCTTCTGGGTAACACTACCATTACTTCCTGTAGGTGGGCCGAGCCTTCTGGGTAACACTGCCATTACTTCCTGTAGGTGGGCCAAGCCTTCTGGGTAACACTACCATTACTTACTGTAGGTGGGCCGAGCCTTCTGGGTAACACTACCATTACTTCCTGTAGGTGGACCGAGCCTTCTGGGTAACACCACTATTTAGTGTATTTACTATTGATGGGGCACTAAGAATACCTTGCATGTTACTACTGTAGGCTGTATGTTTGAACTAACCTCATTTCTATACATTTCTAACATTTTCAAAACATTTAATTTCCAATCTTGAACGTACCCCATATAAACTAATATCACACTAGCTGGTACACCATCCATCTTCCAAGGCTAATAAAAAGGCCCTTGTCAGAGTGCGTAGCTGTAAAACCAACAGTCGCTCTGATTCAATTCGCCATCTCTCTGACTCGCTCTCCCTCTCTTCTCAGAGGCCTTCCTGAGAGGGGGGCGACATGCGGGGCGCGTAAACCTGTCACATTTACATGGCAGTGAGCGTCGCACGGGGACCACTGCTCGCTTTATGACTTTACAGACACTGCTACAGACGCCACAGTGACACACAACACAAATAGTGTCTGGTCGCCCTGTCCCTGACCCCGGCCTGAAGATACAGCTTCTATCCCCCAGACAGACACTAGGGGTTTACATTTGTGTTCTTGTTGGGTTGTACAGAGCCCCAGAGGAGTCCCTAAATTGTATTTTTAGCACTGCTTTCTCGCATCTTCGTTGTAACTGGGAAGGCTGTAGTAGTATACTGTAGTAGTATACTGTAGTAGTATACTGGGCTGTAGTAGTATACTGTAGTAGTATACTGTAGTAGCATTCTGGGCTGTAGTAGTATACTGTAGTAGTATACTGGGCTGTAGTAGTATACTGTAGTAGCATTCTGGGCTGTAGTAGTATACTGTTATAGTATACTGTAGTAGTATACTGGGCTGTAGTAGTATACTGTAGTAGTATACTGTAGTAGTATACTGGGCTGTAGTAGTATACTGTAGTAGTATACTGTAGTAGTATTCTGGGCTGTAGTAGTATACTGTAGTAGCATTCTGGGCTGTAGTAGTATTCTGGGCTGTAGTAGTATACTGTAGTAGCATTCTGGGCTGTAGTAGTATTCTGGGCTGTAGTAGTATTCTGGGCTGTAGTAGTATACTGTAGTAGCATTCTGGGCTGTAGTAGTATTCTGGGCTGTAGTAGTATTCTGGGCTGTAGTAGTATACTGTAGTAGCATTCTGGGCTGTAGTAGCATTCTGGGCTGTAGTAGTATACTGTAGTAGCATTCTGGGCTGTAGTAGTATACTGTAGTAGTATACTGTAGTAGCATTCTGGGCTGTAGTAGTATACTGTAGTAGCATTCTGTAGTAGTATACTGTAGTAGCATTCTGGGCTGTAGTAGTATACTGTAGTAGCATTCTGTAGTAGTATACTGTAGTAGCATTCTGGGCTGTAGTAGTATACTGTAGTAGCATTCTGTCTGTAGTAGTATACTGTAGTGGCATTCTGGGCTGTAGTAGTATACTGTAGTAGCATTCTAGGCTGTAGTAGTATACTGTAGTAGCATTCTGGCCTGTAGTAGTATACTGTAGTAGCATTCTGGGCTGTAGTAGTATACTGTAGTAGCATTCTGGGCTGTAGTAGTATACTGTAGTAGCATTCTGGGCTGCAGGAGCATTCTGGGCTGCAGGAGCATTCTCTGCTGCACTACTAGTATTCTCTGCTGCACTACTAGTATTCTCTGCTGCACTACTAGTATTCTCTGCTGCACTACTAGTATTCTCTGCTGCACTACTAGTATTCTCTGCTGTAGTAGTATTCTCTGCTGTAGTAGTATTCTCTGCTGTAGTAGTATTCTCTGCAGTAGTAGTATTCTGTAGATACTATAGTTCCTCTCTTTCCAATCTAATCAGTATTGACTTACTGATCGCAAAAACACATCCATCAAAAACAGCACTGCTAGGTTGAATTATACTCTATAATATCCTATTGATTCTATCCCACTCTGCTATGCCCAAGTGAAAACTTCCCCAGCAGCTTGGCTGGCAAGCCTGGCAGCGGAGATCTCTCCCTCTCTGATCTATCACTATGTCAGCCTCTGCATTCCAACACCACTGATTTCAATTTATCATGCGACTGCTCCCACGCTCTGCAAAACAAAAAAAGCACTCAGCCAGTCATTAGATGGAGAAAGTCCATTTCTCAACAGGCATTTGTGTTTGGCTGTGGTGAAAGTGCTCTGTGTCCTGTCAGTTTAGTGTTGACTAGAGTGGTTTTCTGCTCTGGGTGGGGACTGACTGGGACAATGTGCTGAGGGAGGGGGAGAGGGTAAGAGTGAAGAAGAGAGATGGGGAAGAAGGGGACAAAGAGAGGAGGAAAGAGAACTGGTCATTATGGGTGGAGTGACTGATTCCTGTTAAAGCCTCAGTGTGACTGAGCTCTTCTTGGTTTTATCCACTCCACCCACTACCCTGGTCCAACGCACTACCCTGGTGCAATACACTACCCTGGTACAAAACAGACACCTGGTGCAATACACTACCCTTGTACAAAACAGACACCTGACCCACTACCCTGGTAAACTACAGACACCTGGTACAATACAGACACCTGGTACAATACAGACACCTGGTACAATACAGACACCTGGTACAATACAGACACCTGGTACAATACAGGTATACCCCGGTACAATACAGAACTACCCCGGTATAACAGACACACTACCCCGGTATAACAGACGCACTACCCCGGTATAACAGACGCACTACCCTGGTATAACAGACGCACTACCCTGGTATAACAGAAGCACTACCCTGGTATAATAGACGTACTACCCTGGTACAACAGACGCACTACCCTGGTATAACAGATGTACTACCCCGGTACAACAGACACACTACCCTGGCACAACAGACACACTACCCTGGTATAACAGACGCACTACCCTGGTATAACAGACATCATATTTAAAAAAACAGGAGTCCTATAAGTATGAGATGAAGTAGACTCAGCCAATCAACTCCTGCTGGTATTCAATTATCCTATACAATTCCCTTCTACAGCGGGCACTTCCGAACCAGGGGGGGGGGTCAAAAATATTCTGTATGCTGAGAGAGGAGCACTTGAATATCTGAAGGGGTGCTTACATGCTGAGGGGAGAAAAACAAGCATTGCAATGCAAAAGAGAAGAACATCTCTTGAATGAATGTGGGAGGAAAAGGCAGAGGGCAGAGGAGCAAACAACATCCTCAATGCCTGTTCATTCGCTGATTTCCTGCATCAGCTCCCCTCCAATACTGACTGCCATCCTACGCAGGCCCCATGAGAGTTAATACTGAACACAGTATATGTTGACTACGTTTTGTTCTTAGTTCCTTTTCAATTACAATGTCAATCTAAAACCCAGCCATATAATATACACACTTGACTGTAAATGACTAGAAAACCAGACATGTATAGACCACAAATGACTTCAGAGACCAATAAGATGCTAAACAAGCAACACCTAACAACGAGTGGTGGCCTGGCTCAAATACTTCTAAATGGTGGCAGTAACAATACTAACTAAGCCTTTTAAAAGGCTCTGCTCCTCACCATTATAGGAGAGGACAGGAGGAAGTGAGGCCGGTTTACAGGGTGAATTAACTAGGGTCACTTGGCCACCCTCGCATTATAGAATTAGTCCCATCCAGGTCCATTTCTGCTGTTGTCCTGTTCGAACATCTGTTTGTAACTAGTCACCCTACATTGCACAGAACACATGGCAAAGGAAGGAATGTGTACAAAAATTGCTCCGGACTGCAATTTGAGAGCTATTTTTGGTCTCCTGCTCCAAAAAGTAACCGAGGGCTTTAAACCCGTAGCAGTGAGCTGGTCTGTGTTGCTTTGTTGAACTCCTGAAGGAAGAACACAAAGAACATGGTTTTTCTACTCTGGTCTTATTCAGTGAAGTAGTGCTCGTTCATGGAGGCTTTTCTGTCTAGGGATAGGAAATAGGAAATAAATGTTTGTTTGGATTACAGAAAGATACTGTACATATGGATTTTCTTTGTATTGGAACTTTTTCTAAATTCATTCTTTACATGACTGAGCACAGACATGATTCAAACTCATTTTCTATCATAGACACTAATGCAACCGCAGCAGCAGTGAGGGAGAAGGGGCAAATCTGAAGGGGACGACACGCGAGAGAAGAGGGGGTACGGGAGGGGGGGGAGACACAGGAGGAGGAGGACGGGAGGGGGAGAGAAGAGGGGGACGGGAGGGGGGGGAGACACAGGAGGAGGAGGACGGGAGGGGGTGGAGACAGGAGGAGGAGGACGGGAGACACAGGAGGACGACGAAAGGGGGACACACAGGAGGAGGAGGACGGGAGGGGGAGAGAAGAGGGGGACGGGAGGGGGGGGAGACACAGGAGGAGGAGGACGGGAGGGGGGGAGACTCAGGAGGAGGAGGACGGGAGGGGGGGAGACACAGGAGGAGGAGGACGGGAGGGGTGGAGACACAGGAGGAGGAGGACGGGAGGGGTGGAGACACAGGAGGAGGAGGACGAAAGGGGGAGACACAGGAGGAGGAGGACGGGAGGGGGGGAGACACAGGAGGAGGAGGACGAAAGGGGGGGAGACACAGGAGGAGGAGGACGAAAGGGGGAGACACAGGAGGAGGAGGACGGGAGGGGGAGACACAGGAGGAGGAGGACGGAAGGGGGAGACACAGGAGGAGGAGGACGGAAGGGGGAGACACAGGAGGAGGAGGACGGGAGGGGGGAGACACAGGAGGAGGAGGACGGAAGGGGGAGACACAGGAGGAGGAGGACGGAAGGGGGGAGACACAGGAGGAGGAGGACGGGAGGGGGGAGACACAGGAGGAGGAGGACGGAAGGGGGAAACACAGGAGGAGAAGGACGGAAGGGGGAGACACAGGAGGAGGACGGAAGGGGGAGACACAGGCGAGGAGGACGGAGGGAGCGGATAAGGACCCCCAGCTGTGAGGGGGACAGCCGGTGAGGGTGAAAAGAGAGGGGACAGTGCGGACCGGACAGCATATTTAGCACTTGGCCCAGTGGACAGAGGTGCACAGGGGACAGAGCAGGTGGTTGATAGGAGAGAGCGGCGGGAGGGGAGAGTTAACAGATGGCACCAAGGAGGATCTGTGTACACTAACCCGGCACAGGAGAGGAGATACGTTCCAGAGAGATCTACTCTCAATTACAGAGCTAGAGGAGGAAAATCATCTCCCAGCCTCAGAGAGCGATATACACAGAACAGCACGGTCAAACTGGGCCGTTTCTATGGAAGGGAATACTGACTTTGGCACCTCTGTGAGGCAGCTTTTGTAAGAAATGATAGGATTGTTTAGGATGCTAATGGACCACATGCTGACACATGGAGGAATCAAATGTATGGAAAATGGAAATAAGCAAAGGGCATATGATGGATATTTAAATACTCTTCAGGGAATATGAACTTTCCACATTCACGGTTTGTGTAGCTGTAAACAGAGCACTGAACTCTCTCCTTTCATGAGAAGAAGCCACCACGGTGTAATGTAGGGGGAGAAAGGGCTGCTAGCCTGGCAGCTGTAGCCAATAACCTATTGTACCTTACAAAGGCAGTAGGAATCATTAAAACAGCCCTTTCATGTCATGGGATAAGAGTGCTCTCTCTGACGTCCTGCTGAGGGCAGGCGAGTGTGTCAGACCATCTGCTTTACTGACTGATCCCAAACAAAAACAATTTTTTGGTCACAAGACACCCCTTGCTGATCTCCCTTGTTGAGCAATTATTTGAGATATGCATAATGCTACTTAAAAGCTGCAGGTCATCATTATTTCTGACTTAGTGCCGTCCAACGGGGAGAAGAGAACACTGTTTGGAGGGAGCTATCTGACCGACACCCCAATTTATGCTAATCCTTTAACCAACCTGCTCAGGATTAATGGGACAATTCACACATGTTAAATCTGGTTACCTACAGAAGTGCAGTTCTGCAGTTAGTTTGGTAGCTACTGTAGATATCTGTAGGTGGATGTGCTGGTTGTTGGAATCATGAGGTACGGTGCTTCTCGATTTGGCAGAGAAACAGCACTTTTAAAAGCAGGATGGAGAATAAAAAACTTCACCATCACCCAGCCCCAGATGAGTATTTCTCCCTTTCCATACACCCAGTCCTATTTTTAGGACCTGAATCTATTCTGGTGTCGGATGGTGTTGTCTTTGTTTCTGTCCCTACCCCTCCCTGGAGGTTTTGAATTGTCTTTGTTTCTGTCCCTACCTCTCCCTCTCCCTGGAGGTTTTGGGTTGTCTTTGTTTCTGTCCCTACCTCTCCCTCTCCCTGGAGGTTTTGGGTTGTCTTTGTTTCTGTCCCTACCTCTCCCTGGAGGTTTTGGGTTGTCTTTGTTTCTGTCCCTACCTCTCCCTGGAGGTTTTGGGTTGTCTTTGTTTCTGTCCCTACCTCTCCCTGGAGGTTTTGGGTTGTCTTTGTTTCTGTCCCTACCTCTCCCTGGAGGTTTTGGGTCGTCTTTGGTTCTGTCCCTACCTCTCCCTGGAGGTTTTGGGTTGTCTTTGTTTCTGTCCCTACCTCTCCCTGGAGGTTTTGGGTTGTCTTTGGTTCTGTCCCTACCTCTCCCTGGAGGTTTTGGATTGTCTTTGTTTCTGTCCCTACCTCTCCCTGGAGGGTTTTGGATTGTCTTTGTTTCTGTCCCTACCTCTCCCTGGAGGTTTTGGATTGTCTTTGTTTCTGTCCCTACCTCTCCCTGGAGGTTTTGGATTGTCTTTGTTTCTGTCCCTACCTCTCCCCCTCCTTGGAGGTTTTGGGTTGTCTTTGTTCTTGTCCCACTCTCTTTGCTCGTCATACTCTTTTGGGCATGCTTCTTAGATTTGTTCAATATTCTCATTGTCTACTGTATTCTAGGCTCTACTTATGTCCAGTGTCCAGCCATGTGTTTGAGTAAACCTGATGTACCCCAAAACACCCATCAATACTACTACAACCAAGCTCCCCAAGAACGAACACTGGCTTCTATCTAGAACCCTGTCCATTCGGTTCCCCTCCCAACGTACCGTGCTCTAGGATGATGAGCTGAGCGCTGGACTGCATGTTCCCTGCATCGTTCTCTGCCAGACACTGGTAGAAGCCCTCGTCAGACTTGACCAGACCCAGCACCTGCAGGTTGTGTTCATTCTGCGAGTCAGAGAGAGAGAGAGACAGAGATCGAGACAGAAAAAGAGTGAGAGAGTGAGAGAGAGCGAGAGAGAGGTCAATAACATCAGGTGGTGGAGAGAGGGAAATAGGTCAATGTCTTGAGGTGGAGACTGTGTGAGATCAATATGGTGATTGACCCGACCACTCGTAAATCAAAGACTACATCAGTTGAGCATCTAGCTGAAGTTCTGCTTGTTAAAGCGATTGGTTAAGAGGTATCAGACTGTAGAAAGTCACTAGAAGTTCCCCTCAGTAAAGATCAGAAGCTGAACTACAGGTTTTACGTCACACATCCTAATGACATTTTACAATACAACAAACTTACAATGATTTTGAAGTAGTCGCTGGGAATGACCGCGTCTCCATTTTTGACCCATTTGACGGTGGGGGCGGGGGAACCTGTGACCTCACACTGAAACATGATGTCCATGGACTCGTGGGCGTAGATGTTGGCCGGCCTCTTCAGGAACTCCGGAGGAACTGCAACATACAGCAGGGGAGAGGGGTGTCAGAGTGTCTGTGTGTGTGAGGGGGTATCCGTGTCTCTGTGTGTGTGTGTGTGTGTGTGTGTCAGAGTGTCTGTGTGGGGGGGTGTGTACGTGTGTGTGGGGGGTGCATGCGTGTGCGTGCGTGTGTGGGTGCGTGCGTGAATGTGTGTGGGGAGGGTGCGTGTGTGTGGGGGGGTGCGTGTGTGTGTGTGGGGGGGTGCGTGCGTGTTTCTGTGGGTGTGCCTGTGTGGGGGTATCCCCGGGTCTCTCCTCTTTTCAGTTCGCTGCAGCTAGTGACTGGAACGAGCTGCAACAAACACTCAAACTGGACAGTTTAATCTCAATCTCTCATTCAAAGACTCCATCATGGACACCCTTACTGATAGGCTGCTTTGCGTGATGTGATGTTGTCTCAACCTTCTTGCCCTTTGTGCTGTTGTCTGTGCCCAATGTTTGTACCATGTTTTGTGCTGCTGCCATGTTGTGTTGCTACCATGTTGTTGTCGTGTGTTGCTACCGTGCTGTTGTTGTTGTATTAGGTCTCTACGATATGTTGTCTCTTGCCATGTTGTGTTGCTACCATGTTGTTGTCGTGTGTTGCTACCGTGCTGTTGTTGTTGTATTAGGTCTCTACGATATGTTGTCTCTTGCCATGTGTTTTGTACAATTATTATAATGTTTTTAATCCCAGCCCCCATCCCTCATCCCTCAAGGCCCTCATTGTAAATACGAATTTGTTCTTAACTGACTTGCCGAGTTAAATAAAGGTTCATTCAAATAAATAAATAAAATAGTGTGTGTGGGTGTGTATAACGGTCTACTGAGAAATCATTTAATGTGAGATTACCTATCATGTTCTCCTCTTGTAATGTGAAGGGTAACGCTCCATAACAGGCTGTTAAACAACACTGTAGCGTGTTCCCAGCTGCAGGCTGTGATAGAACAGTTAGTGAGAACTGGAAAATCAAATGGAATCACATAACATCACTCTTCACTGAAAACATGGACGGTAGAGACGGAGGAAGAGACAACGCAGGGACTCATAGCTAAATCCCATCGCCTATAGTACCCAGTCCCTTTCCATTTCAGCTCCGCCCAGTCTCTTTCCATTTCAGCTCCGCCCAGTCTCTTTCCATTTCAGCTCCGCCCAGTCTCTTTCCATTTCAGCTCCGCCCAGTCTCTTTCCATTTCAGCTCCGCCCAGTCCCTTTCCATTTCAGCTCCGCCCAGTCCCTTTCCCTGTCAGCTCCGCCCAGTCCCTGTCAGCTCCGCCCAGTCCCTTTCAGCTCCGCCCAGTCCCTTTCAGCTCCGCCCAGTCCCTTTCAGCTCCGCCCAGTCCCTTTCAGCTCCGCCCAGTCCCTTTCAGCTCCGCCCAGTCCCTTTCAGCTCCGCCCAGTCCCTTTCAGCTCCGCCCAGTCTCTCTCCATTTCAGCTCCGCCCAGTCTCTCCATTTCAGCTCCGCCCAGTCTCTCCATTTCAGCTCCACCCAGTCTCTCTCCATTTCAGCTCCACCCAGTCTCTCTCCATTTCAGCTCCACCCAGTCTCTCTCCATTTCAGCTCCACCCAGTCTCTCTCCATTTCAGCTCCACCCAGTCTCTCTCCATTTCAGCTCCGCCCAGTCTCTTTACATTCTTTACTTGCCAGTGAAGGTAGAACAAACCATTTGAAAACGGAACAACTTTGGCTTCAACTTCTGACCCTTTAACCAAACCGCAATCCTTAAGACATGTTATCCAACCAGGAAAACACAAAGCAATGTCCTCGTCTCTACCTCCATCTTCCCTATAGTCTTTTTATAACAAAGCATCTCAAAGTAGTTAAAAACTGCCTATAATTATCCCTGTGTCTCATCCTATGGACAGTTGTGTACAGACTGAGTTCTACCCCAGACCAGGGTAATGAGGGCAGGGTCAACTTATTTGATCGTCTGTGGAGATAAATGGCCTCATCCATCTCTCCTGTAACAAGGTCATGCAGAGCGCTGTGTCTCAGCCTTGTCCTTTACAGTGTAATTGGAGTGTGGCTCTGAGGAGGCTGACTGTGTGTGTATGTGTGTAGGATTGTGTGTGTGTGTGCCCGAGTGTGTGTAAGTAGGATTGTGTGTGTGTGGGGGGGGGGGGGGAGCTCAGTGCACTGATAAGACGTGACCTCTGCAACCAAGGTGTAATGGCTGTGTTGTTGGTCAGTAGGATTGTGGGGGGGGGGGGGGGTAGCGTCGTGTCGAGCTTCTGTATCAGCCTTCACAGCTCTCCAATTCACATGTGGACCACAGACGGATTGTGGTTAACAGTTGGGTGGATAAGGTCCTTTCTACTCTGGGGGAACAGAGGATGGGTTCAACAGCGTAATCAGCAAGGCTAACTGTTCTATAATATGGTCATTTAGCAGGCCCTCTTATCCAGAGCAACTTACAGTTAATAGCCTACAGGTAATTCAGTCGTGGTTTAAATCAGTCTTACCCATAACTCTAATTAAACTCCATCCTCCAACCATCTGAGCAATGTTCTGAGTGGCACCCTGTAGCCTCACTGGAATATATAAGGTTCTGAGTGGCACCCTGTAGCCTCACTGGAATATATAAGGTTCTGAGTGGCACCCTGTAGCCTCACTGGAATATATAAGGTTCTGAGTGGCACCCTGTAGCCTCACTGGAATATCTAAGGTTCTGAGTGGCACCCTGTAGCCTCACTGGAATATCTAAGGTTCTGAGTGGCACCCTGTAGCCTCACTGGAATATATAAGGTTCTGAGTGTCACCCTGTAGCCTCACTGGAATATATAAGGTTCTGAGTGTCACCCTGTAGCCTCACTGGAATATATAAGGTTCTGAGTGTCACCCTGTAGCCTCACTGGAATATATAAGGTTCTGAGTGGCACCCTGTAGCCTCACTGGAATATCTAAGGTTCTGAGTGGCACCCTGTAGCCTCACTGGAATATATAAGGTTCTGAGTGTCACCCTGTAGCCTCACTGGAATATATAAGGTTCTGAGTGTCACCCTGTAGCCTCACTGGAATATATAAGGTTCTGAGTGGCACCCCGTAGTCTAACTGGAATAGATAAGGTTCTGAGTGGCACCCCGTAGTCTAACTGGAATAGATAAGGTTCTGAGTGGCACCCCGTAGTCTAACTGGAATATATAAGGTTCTGAGTGGCACCCCGTAGCCTAACTGGAATATATATTGTTCTGACTAGCAGCACGTTGTCTAACTGGAATATATATTGTTCTGACTAGCAGCACGTTGTCTAAATGGAATATATCTTGTTCTGAGTGGCAGCACATTGTCTAACTGGAATCCACACTGATCGACAAACCATTTCGGGGGCATTGTCATGCTGAAACAGGAAATGGCCTTCCCCAAACTGTTGCCACAAAATATTATGCACAGAATCGTCTAGAATGTCTAGCGTTAAGATTTCCCTTCACTGAAACTAAGGGGCCTGAACCATGGAAAACAGCCCCAGACCATTATTCCTCCTCCACCAACTTAACAGTTTGGCACTATGCATTTGGGCAGGTAGCGTTCTCCTGGCATCCGCCAAAACCAGATTTGTCCGTCGGACTGCCAGATGGTGAAGTGTGATTCATCACTTCAGAGAACGTGTTTCCACTGCTCCAGAGTCCAATGGGGCAAGCGCTACACCACTCCAGCCAACGCTTGGCGTTGCGCATGGTGATCTTAGGCTTGTGTGCGGCTGCTCGGCCATGGAAACCCATTTCATGAAGCTCCAGACGAACAGTTACTGTGCTGAAGTTGGAAATCGGTTGTGAGTGTTGCAACCAAGGACAGATGATTTTTACACGCTACGCGCTTTAGCACTCAGCGAACCCTGACCCCATCTATTGGGGAACAGTTTGAGACAGGACAACTGCTAATGCAGTGAGGTGTTGTCGAGATGGGACAACTGCGAGAGAGATTATTCATTGCTGTGTGAAGAGGGGGAAGAGAGTATTCATTGCTGTGTGAAGAGGGGGAAGAGAGTATTCATTGCTGTGTGAAGAGGGGGAAGAGAGTATTCATTGCTGTGTGATGAGGGGGAAGAGAGTATTCATTGCTGTGTGAAGAGGGGGAAGAGAGTATTCATTGCTGTGTGAAGAGGGGGAAGAGAGTATTCATTGCTGTGTGAAGAGGGGGAAGAGAGTATTCATTGCTGTGTGAAGAGGGGGAAGAGAGTATTCATTGCTGTGTGAAGAGGGGGAAGAGAGTATTCATTGCTGTGTGAAGAGGGGGAAGAGAGTATTCATTGCTGTGTGAAGAGGGGGAAGAGAGTATTCATTGCTGTGATGAAGAGGGAAGAGAATATTCATTGCTGTGTGATAAAGTCGAAATGTTCTGTGTGTCTGAGTTATTGCTGGTCTTAATGTGTGTGTCAGTGTGCTGCAGTGTGTGTGTTATGCCGCAGTGTGCGTCTGTTGCAGTATCTGTGTGTGTCCCTGAGCAGTGTGTGGGCCCCCTGGTGAGGTGTTCTGTTGGCAGGTCCTGGTGGAGGCTGGGACCCTGTGGTGCTCATTATCTCTGGCAGAGAGAGATGTCCCCTCTCCCTCGTTCTCCTCCCTCCCTGAGCTGACGTACACCATTTCCTCTAACTGGAGTTCAGACAAATGGAACCTATTGGACTGAGCAATGAGCACAAGTTGACTAAATATACCAATAAAGCTTATGGGGACTGGGAGCAGCCAGGAGACTAGGGACATGTGGCAGTGTGTGTGTGTGGTGTTTTTATGAGGGGAGGACAAGGGAAGTGTGTATTACATGGGCATTTGAGTGTGCAGGAAGGGGGATTTGCTTGAGGGGATGTGTTTGTACGCCCATGTGTGTGTGTGTGTGTGTGTGTGTGTGTGTGGAGGAGGAATGGTATTCACACCTAAGAACACCATCCTGGTTTACAATAGAGACCAGATTGCACAGAGCACTGCAATTACAGCACTATAAGACTACATGATGACTGATTACATCCAGCTTCTCCCTGCCTGCTACCTGTTTAGCTTGAGGACTAAAATACACAGCCAGCCATTTCTGACATTTACAACTGATCAATGATGTTCATGCTTTAATGTTCTGTACATCAATCTCATTGTGTGACGCCTTTATGCAACATCTCTGCATTGTAATGTAATAATAGATTGTCTAAATCCATCATGTTCTATTTGATTCTATTCCCTCCGAGAATCATCTCTCCCCATATCCCTGTCCAGACCTAGAATGTGACAAGGACACTTCTAACACACCAATCCCACTGAAAGTCAGTAAGTCACACTCCCACTCGTATAGAAACAGGCTCACCAGAGAGAAAACCCAGTGCTCTCCAGACCCCACAGTAAATGGATGTAGCATCAAAGTGAACCAAGAGCCTCTCTCTCTCTCTCTCCATCCATTCTGCCAGGCAGTCAGAGAAACTGCTGGGCCAATTCTCACAGGGGGCTCAAATTATTTTCTTCAGCAGCTAGATTAGTAATAGTAGTAGCAGCTTTATTGCTTTCCCTTCCTGGGTCGGACTGCAGTTTAGTTATTTAGGAGGACAGTGGAAGGTCATACATCTTTACTGTCAGTTTGTAACACAAAGCCCTCTATGGCTTCCCAATAGGCTTTTTGGAGGACTATGTGAAGGAGAGAGTTTAGCAACATACTGTGCTTTGAACAGAGCTGCGTTCAGGATGATGATAGTTTCGTGAACCTGTGTTAACCTGAACCAGTGGTAGTGTATTGGGGTCCTACAACAGCCTTAAATGGAGACATGGTGATCTACAGGTGGAATACAATGTTTTAAACTGTTAAAGATTGAAGGATTCTATGAAACAATAAAGCATAACCACTCTCAAATAACAAATGTAACCACTCAGATTATAGAGCTATGGATGAAAGGACTGACCATCTATGATATCAAAACCATAGTTTTAACCAAGTGGAGGCTACAGTGTTTGTTTACATTGTTTACAAACATAGGAGTAAAAAAACAAGCTTTTATGTTCGGTTTTATTGGGGTTCGACTGTTTAACTAAGCTAATATGTCATTTAGAAGTTACATTCTTCAAGAATCAATGGACCTACATCATTCATTTAGAAGTCCAAAAATGTCTATAAAAACTAAGGATTCTAGCTTTGTATGCTGGTCTTGTATGCTGGATTTGGCCTTGTATGCTGGATTTGGCCTTGTATGCTGGCCTTGGCCTTGTATGCTGGATTTGGCCTTGTATGCTGGATTTGGCCTTGTATGCTGGATTTGGCCTTGTATGCTGGATTTGGCCTTGTATGCTGGTCAACACCAAAGCATTTAGGTCGACACTCGAAACATTGCAATCCTGAACGCACCCTCACTACAAGGGCATCTACAGTAAGCATAGTTAGCACTCAAACCATTCTAATTCTGACGATGATACAAGGCAGGCACAAAGACAAAAGACTGTTAACTTGGATTGCATAGCTACATTACACAACATATTCTTGACTGAGGACCCATCGCTCTTCTTTACTTATCTGGATTAGAGGGTTTTACACACCAAACAAATGTTTTGGGAGAGTCCGATGGTCCTCTTTTGTTTTGCTTAGCCCTGAGCCATATTTAGCTTTATGACTCCAGCCTGGCCAGTGAGGTTTGTACTCTACCCGGAGGGGGGAACGGAGCATGGGCTTGAGCTAATTAGCTCTCCTGTTCTTTTCACGATAACGGCTTTAGTCTAAATCCCGACCAAAACAAACAGTGAGGGAAGAATAAGGCGGCGGTGGTCAGATGCTTGATCATTGTTTTCCCAGCGGCTGGGCCAACATACAGCAGCAGCAAGGAATGCATTCTGGGTAATAACCACAGAGAGATCAGTCCTGGGACGTCTAACACCCACCGCCTTTTAGGAGGGTCCAAGAACAACATGGCTCAAACTAAAGCTAGAAGCTGGTAGAAATGACAAAAGATTGGACGGCTACGATTCTGAAAGTAGTTAGTTCTCGCTGGTATTTCCTTCAAACAGTTCCAAGTCAAAAGACCAGACTCCTACAAAACAGAAGCCAAGGCCCCTGTTCTAATACTTTTCTCCTTTATTCCTCAAAGTGATCAATGATCTGACATCTAACGGTTGGTGTCTCTGTAATGGAACCCTTCCCTCCTTCCATTAAACTGTGTTACAGCAGGGACAGACTTATTAATCTAGGTATTGGAACCCTTCCCTCCTTCCATTAAACTGTGGTACAGCAGGGACAGACTTATTAATCTAGGTATTGGAACCCTTCCCTCCTTCCATTAAACTGTGTTACAGCAGGGACAGACTTATTAATCTAGGTATTGGAACCCTTCCCTCCTTCCATTAAACTGTGTTACAGCAGGGACAGACTTATGAATCTAGGTATTGGAACCCTTCCCTCCTTCCATTAAACTGTGTTACAGCAGGGACAGACTTATTAATCTAGGTATTGGAACCCTTCCCTCCTTCCATTAAACTGTGTTACAGCAGGGACAGACTTATTTCTCTAGGTATTGGAACCCTTCCCTCCTTCCATTAAACTGTGTTACAGCAGGGACAGACTTATTCATCTAGGTATTGGAACCCTTCCCTCCTTCCATTAAACTGTGTTACAGCAGGGACAGACTTATTTATCTAGGTATTGGAACGGGGCCCTGTACCTGGTCAATTGACTCAACCCTATCTGCACTCTGGGGGGTTTGGGGGGCTGTAATATTTACACCATGTCTGTGTATATATTCACCATTACAACTTGATATAGTCCATGACCCTGACGTCTAGCATCTGAGTCAATGTTTTGTCTTTGAGCTATAAAGTATGTGACTTTACTTTTCACATCAATTCATCAGATCTTGCTACCTCACTGCTCTAGTCAAAATCATTTCATACTTATGTTGTTTAATACCAGCTAGCTATCACAATGTACATGTTTCCTATAGTTCCTTCCAAGTGTGGTACTGCTTTCCATACAAGCCATTATAAACATAAGTCGTTGAGACTGATCGTTTTCTTTGTTTCTTAGGAGATACAGTAATACTATCCCTCCTCCAACCATGTAGGCCAAGAGCTGTTCTTTTAAAGAGATACTTTAGGATTTGGGCAATAAGGTCCTTTATCTACTTTCCCAGTCAGATGAAGAACTCCTGGATGCCATCTTTATGTATCTGTGTCCAGTATGAAGGAAGTGAGAGGTACAGTTGAAGTCAGAAGTTTACATACACCTTAGCCAAATACGTTTAAACGCAGTTTTTCACAATTCATGACATTTAATCAGAGTAAAAATTCCCTGTCAGTTAGGATCACCACTTTATTGTAAGAAAGTGAAATGTCAGAATAATAGTAGAGAGAATGATTTATTTCAGCATTTTATTTCATTCATCACATTCCCAGTGGGTAATACATTACATTAGTATTTGGTAGCATTGCCTTCAAATTGTTTAACTTGGGTCAAACGTTGCGGGTTGACTTCCACAAGCGTCCCACAATAAGTTGGGTGAATTTGGCCCATTCCACCTGACAGAGCTGGTGTAACCGAGTCAGGTTTGTAGGCCTCCTTGCTCACACAGGTTTTTTCAGTTTTGCCCACACATTTTTTATATGATTGAGGTCAGGGCTTTGTGATGGCCACTCTAATAACTTGACTTTGTTGTCCTTAAGCAATTTTGCCAAACTTTGGAAGTATGCTTGGGGTCATTGTCCATTTGGAAGACCCATTTGCGACCAAGCTTTAACTTCCTGACTGATGTCTTGAGATGTTACTTCAATATATCCAGATACTTTTCCTACCTCATGATGCCATCTATTTTGTGAAGGGCACTGGTCCCTCCTGTAGCAAAGCACCTCCACAACATGATGCTGTCACCTCCCCATGCATCACGGTTGGGATGGTGTTCTTCGGCTTGCAAGCATCCCCTTTTTCCTCCAAACATAATGATGGTCATTATGTCCAAACAGTTCTATTTTTGTTTCATCAGACCAGAGGACATTTCTCCAAAAAGTACGTTCTTTGTCCCCATGTGCAGTTGCAAACCCTAGTCTGGCTTTTTATAGCGGTTTTGGAGCAGTGGCTTCTTCCTTGCTTAGCGGCCTTTCAGGTTATGTCGATATAGGACTCGTTTTACTGTGGATATACACTGCTCAAAAAAATAAAGGGAACACTAAAATAACACATCCTAGATCTGAATGAATGAAACATTCTTATTAAATACTTTTTTCTTTACATAGTTGAATGTGCTGACAACAAAATCACAAAAATTATCAATGGAAATAAAATGTATCAACCCATGGAGGTCTGGATTTGGAGTGACACTCAAAATTAAAGTGGAAAACCACACTACAGGCTGATCCAACTTTGATGTAATGTCCTTCAAACAAGTCTAAATGAGGCTCAGTAGTGTGTGTGGCTTCCACGTGCCTGTATGACCTCCCTACAACGCCTGGGCATGCTCCTGATGAGGTGGCGGATGGTCTCCTGAGGGATCTCCTCCCAGACCTGGACTAAAGTATCCGTCAACTCCTGGACAGTCTGTGGTGCAACGTGGCATTGGTGGATGGAGCGAGACATGATGTCCCAGATGTGCTCAATTGGATTCAGGTCTGGGGAACGGACGGGCCAGTCCATAGCATCAATGCCTTCCTTTTGCAGGAACTGCTGACACACTCCAGCCACATGAGGTCTAGCATGGTCTTGCATTAGGAGGAACCCAGGGCCAACCGCACCAGCATATGGTCTCACAAGGGGTCTGAGGATCTCATCTCGGTACCTAATGGCAGTCAGGCTACCTCTAGCGAGCACATGGAGGGTCGTGCGGCCCCCCAAAGAAATGCCACCCCACACCATGACTGACCCACCGCCAAACCGGTCATGCTGGAGGACGTTGCAGGCAGCAGAACGTTCTCCACGGCGTCTCCAGACTATCACGTCACAGGGCGCCAGTGGCGAATTTGCCAATCTTGGTGTTCTCTGGCAAATGCCAAACGTACTGCACGGTGTTGGGCTGTAAGCACAACCCCCACCTGTGGACGTCTGGCCCTCATACCACCCTCATGGAGTCTGTTTCTGACCGTTTGAGCAGACACATGCACATTTGTGGCCTGCTGGAGGTCATTTTGCAGGGCTCTGGCAGTGCTCCTCCTGCTCCTCCTTGCACAAAGGCGGAGGTACCGGTCCTGCTGCTGGGTTGTTGCCCTCCTCCACATCTCCTGATGTATTGGCCTGTCTCCTGGTAGCGCCTCCATGCTCTGGACACTATGCTGACAGACACAGCAAACCTTCTTGCCACAGCTCGCATTGATGTGACATCCTGGATGAGCTGCACTACCTGAGCCACTTGTGTGGGTTGTAGACTCCGTCTCATGCTACCACTAGAGTGAAAGCACCGCCAGCATTCAAGTGACCAAAACATCAGCCAGGAAGCATAGGAACTGAGAAATGGTCTGTGGTCACCACCTGCAGAACCACTCCTTTATTGGGGGTGTCTTGCTAATTGCCTATAATTACCACCTGTTGTCTATCCCATTTGCACAACAGCATGTGAAATGTATTGTCAATCAGTGTTGCTTCCTAAGTGGACAGTTTGATTTCACAGAAGTGTGATTGACTTAGAGTTACATTGTGTTGTTTAAGTGTTCCCTTTATTTTTTTGAGCAGTGTAGATATTATTGTACCCGTTTCCTCCAGCATCTTCACAAGGTCCTTTGCTATTGTTCTGGGAATGATTTGTACTTTTCGCACCAAAGTACATTCATGTCTAGGAGACAGAACATGTCTCCTTCCTGAGCGGTATGATGGCTGAGTGGAACCATGGTGTCCATACTTGCGTACTATTGTTTGTACAGACGAATGTGGTACCTTCAGGCGTTGGAAATTGCTCCCAAGGATGAACCAGACTTGTGGAGGTCTACAATTTTTTCTCTGATGTCTTGGCTGATTTCTTTTGATTTTCCCATGATGTCAAGCAGAGGCACTGAGTTTAAAGTTAGGCATTACATCCACAGGTACACCTCCAATTGACTCAAATGACGTCAATTAGCCTATCAGAAGCGTCTAAAGCCATGACATCATTTTCTGGAAGTTTCCAAGCTGTTTAAAGGCACAGTCAACTTAGTGTATGTAAACTTCTGACCCACTGGAATTGTGATACAGTGCATTATAAGTGAAATAATCTGTCTGTAAACAATTGTTGGAAAAATGACTTGTGTCATGCACAAAGTAGATGTCCTAACCGACATGCCAAAACTATAGTTTGTTAACAAGAAATTTGTGGAGTGGTTGTAAAAACGAGTTTTAATGACTCCAACCAAAGTGTATGTAAACTTCCGACTTCAACTGTAGTTTCTCGAGCCAATGCTAACTAGTGTTAGCACATGAACTGGATGTCTACAGGAAAGTAATTGCACCAACACTAGCAAACTCCCAACTGCACGCAGAAACATAAAAATGGTATCCGCAAGTTCATCTGACTCTGTGGATACATTGACTCGTTAACAACATCCTGAAACTATCCCCTTAACAAAAACTTATGTCTAGAAGTGACTGTATTAACTAAGTGATGAATTGTGCTAAACCACCAGGGTTAATAGGGGAATTAGCTTTGGTTGCTGTGAAGAGAGCAAACAGGGAAGAAACAAACTATGCAGGCTTCCCATGGCTAAATCAATTATGGTCCATGTTCAACTTTAATATACATCTTTAACATGGCAACAAGCAATTAAATGTATCCGCTAGGGGACCACTTAGTAGAGTGCATTGAAATAGAACTGTAATGTTTAAACTGTCTAACTGAGCCAGAGGTACAGTGGAGGAGATGTCTTGGAGCCATGTAGCGTTTTCCGTTGCATAAAGGTGCAACTTGAAGAATTCCTGACAAATGTGGTCCAATTATTTTCTTGACATTCAATCTACTTGAAATGGGGAAGCCTCTGTGGCTCTACCTTCTTAGTCACCCAGATAAGAGCTATTCTAGCTTTTTAGAAGCTCGCCATTGGTTAGCAGAGACAACCGTCCAATCACGATTCAAAATGGCCAAACTGAATAACACGCGTCACACACACCGGCGAGTGAATAACACTCGTCACACACTGGCGAGTGCTGAGTTCACGCCAGAGCCCTAGTGGGGCCTCGCTGTCACACACAGAACAAACAGACTGGAACATGGAGAGAGGCTTTCTGTCTAACAGACCATCTCACATGACAACACACACACAGGCACAGTATGAGCATCTACACGGGCAGACACTCATGGTCCCCTCCATCCACACTCTCGTTCACGATCCCCAAAAGATAGGCAAATCCCCAAATCCCATAAAGCAGTGAAAAGGGATGCTTCCTTCCCCATTACGTGTCCGTGCCCAAAATATCTCATGGAACGTTTCTTTTACTTCCTGAAAATGGCAGGTTGATGACGTTGGGGCGACCGACTGGGAGAGATCAGGAAGGCAATATGTCACAGTTCAAACACCCAGAGATTCTTATCAGACTCCCACTGCCTCAGCTCTAGAGGGCCATTTACAGCCACTATTCTGGACAAAACATCAAGTCTCATCTTCTAGTTTCCCATCTCAATTCTACATGAGAGGAAACATTTCACACCCCACTGAGCTCCTAGCTGAAATATAAATATAGAAATAAATATTCCCTCTGTACCGGCAGGCTATTCAACTTTCACTGGACCCAGGCGTGTCCTGCCTATGAAGAGCACATGGAAAGAAAACAGCAGGCACACATTTCCACCACCCAGAATCTCTCACACACATGTTACCTAACATATAGAAATGCATTAAGGAACTCACAGACACACACACATACACATTTCAGTCCTGGAGAAAGGACCATTTAAAAACAAGAACCCTCAACCCAGGCCTCCGCAGTGCAACAATGGCACAGGCCCTGTAATTAAAACCTGCTGTGTCCTCTGGCCTCATTTACTGTCTTGCCAGCTCCAATAAAGGAGGAGACATTGCAGCGCAGCCACACAGCCTGGTCCCTCTACCCTGGCAGAGAGGGCCCCTGGAGCCATTACACACACTCGCTTGTGTGTGTGTATATGTGTGTGTGTGTGTGTGTGTGTGTGTGTGTGTGTGTGTGACCTGTGCGCGTGTGACCGTGTGCCTGTCCCCATTGGTCCGTGGGAATGAAGTGAAGTGAGGCCTAGTGAGACTAGGTGAGACAGACTAGACTGTACAGTATCTGCCATGTCAAACTAAAGCCATGGGACTGTTGTTTCAGGAGTTCTAGCCATCTTTAAAAATGAGTGACAAGCAACTCCACTGATTCAGAACAGATTTGGAGTAAACAGCAAAGCAACAACACCTGAAAACTTTTTTCAAAGTTCTAGGTTCACAACTTGGAAATCAAACCAAACTATGGGTTGGTGTGGATAGTGGAGAATACATCCTGTCTTGTTTTGATTCAGAGTGTGTGTGTGTGTGTGTGTGTCCGCACAATCCCCTTAAGCAAAGCAGCCAACCGCAGTCCTCAAACTGTTCAATTCAATTCAACAGACAAGCAACAGCTGCCTGTAGGGCCCCTCAATCATTCTGCAGTGAAAACCACCACACTAATCATGACAAAGTCTTCCATTGGGTCACATCACATCATTTGGTTTATTTCTCGGAAACAAATATGTACAGAAACTTGCCACAAAGCCTACATCACATTCGTTTGGGTGAAAAGGCTTTAGGTCTTTCGAAAGAGAGACTTTTATTATAAAAATGTCCATCAATTGTGCCCTGTACATTTGTATCCATGTCCTTCAAAATAAAATAAAAGCCCTTTTCCTGAGACAGCCAATTGAGCGTTTATTTTGTCCAATTGTCAGGAGAACCAATTAATGTCACACTTTACCGGTGCTTCTGCACAACATGTCAACACAATTGAACCATTTTAGCAGGAGCTCTCATCCAGAGTGCCTTCCAGTAGTGAGTTACCTACTGGTCCCCCGTGGGAATCGAACCCACAACCCTGGCAAGGGACATGCTCTACCAACTGAGCCACACAAGATGTTGTGGAGGAAGATAAGAAATTAGTGTGTACCCATTATATTTCTGTAACACTTTGGGAACGATAAATATGAGATGAACACTTCCACATCAACACAGAGAGAGAACAGGAGAAGAAAATAAACAGGGGGGTTGATTTCACTCTGACTCACAGTCCACGGGCCAACTACCTCTGTAGGCTACTTACTATCTACATTGTACTGCAACAGGCTATTCTGATGGGTGGTTTTGATACAATGCTACATGGAATGCACACATAATGCATGTAATGGTTTGGTGTCTATCTACAGTATATTGATGATACCATATCAAGAGCTACAATAGTATGTGTCCTGGGGAAAGTTTAACTCTGGGTGTTCGGGTGCTAAATTATAGAGAGATCGTAGGCGGCTAACATTTGACACTCCAGACTTATTTGGATCTAAACCATTTGCTAACTGATAACGGTATGTGACGGATTGTTTAAGTGTGTGAAACACACTATCAGATAAGTCTTTTTCCAGGCTAGTTCTCCATGAAAAGTGATGTTTTTGACTTCATCAGTGCAGTACCTTGTACAGTGAGCTCTGCCTTGGCCTCGATAGTGTTGTTAGTGATGTCTGCCATACAGCTGTAGACGCCTGCATCCTCCTCAGTCAGGTTGTAGATCAACAGACTGCCTCCTCCCACCAACTCCAACTTCCCCTCACTGCCAGACAAAACAACAGAGAGGTGGGAGAATTAGAATTCACTTGTAGATTTCAGGAGGTAAATCGGCAGAGATTGGACACTTCCTCAGAGTGTTCGTGAGGAACAGCTGAGTGAGGAACGGCTGAGCAGCATGATTATGGTTCACGAGCTGGCGTCCTCGTTTCACGTGTGATTCACAAGTTGCCACAATATATTACAGCTCTGTATGAGAGTCCTTTTCATGCCACCATAATACAGAGCCTACACAAAGCAGACACACCCCTTGATTTATTCCACATCTGATTGTTTTACAGCCTGAATTCAACATGGATTAAATACTCATCTACACCCAATACCCCATCATGACATCACAACACCCCATAATGACATCACAACACCCCATCATGACATTACAACACCCCATCATGACATCACAACACCCCATCATGACATCACAACACCCCATCATGACATCACAACACCCCATCATGACATCACAACACCCCATCATGACATCACAACACCCCATAATGACAAAGTGAAAACATGTTTAGACATTTTTGCACATTTATTGAAAATGAAATACAGAAATATCTAGTTTACATAAATATTCACACCCCGGAATCAATACTTTGTAGAATCACCTTGGGCAGCGGTTAAAGCTGTGAGTCTTTTTGGGTCAGTCTCCAAGAGCTTTCCACACCTGGATTGTGCAACCTTTGCCCATTGTTCATTTCAAAAAGTTTCTGTCAAGTAGATTGTTGATCTTTGCTAGGCAGCCATTTTCATGTCTTGCCATAGATTTTAAAGCCGATTGAAGTAAAAACTGTAACTAGACCACTCATGAACATTCAATGTTGTCTTGGTAAGCAACTTGTGTAAATTTGACCTAGTGTAAAAAAAATTAAAAGCATACAAATTCACCTTACAGCAGGACGATAACCTAAAAACACATCTACCAATTGGTGCCCTCCTTTGCGAGGCGTTGAAAAACATCCCTAGACTTTGTGATTGAATATTTGCTTGAAGTTCACTACTCAATTGAGGGACCTAACAGATAGTTGTATGTGTGGGGTACAGAGAAGGGAGAGCCAGTCAAAAATCATGTTAACCACTATTTTTCAACACTGAATGAGTCCATGCAATATGTTCTGATTTGTTCAGCACAGTTTTATTCCTGAACGTTTTTAGGTTTGTGCCATAAAGTGGTTGAATACTTGTTGACTCGAGACGTTTCAGCTTTGGAAAAAAATATAAACAAACAAAATTCCACATTCACATTATGGAGAATTGTGTGTGAATACGTTCTGAAGGCACTGTAGATGCATGATTACTTGAGTTCTTGTGTTCAGCTCAAATGTGTGATTGTAATTCAAGAGCATGAACGGTGACCCTCCCACTATAATACTGTTGATGTTCCCAGCACCAAGACATTCACACTAAGATGGTAACAGAGATGAGGTTCTCATTGGCTCTCTGACAACTGAATGGTATGAAGATCCCAATACTAGGTGGAAGTATCAATGAATTCCCTCAGGCCTGGGAGATTTGGTTACATGTGGATCCAAAATCACCCCTTTTCCTCAACCTAAAGCAGCATCTCATCTTCCAACAAACCCAGTGACCTCCATCTTAAAGAGCTTGTCCTTTGAACTGCTCAATATTCCAGGAGGGTAGCAGGCCTCCGACAACAGTGTTGATTTAACTTGTGATGTAGAGGAAGAAATCAATAGGTTATGAAGGAGAGCACTGGTGAGAGTGTGTGTGTGTGTGTGTGGTACAGTAGGGAGAGAGCAGTACAGTAGGGAGAGAGTGATAGAGAAAATAGCCCTTGGCGGTACCAGGAAACAGAGGGGAGGCAGAGATCGCAGAAATGCACACTGCAGAACCCACTGTCTGCCGGCCATCGATTTGATTTAAACTCCTGACTAGGTGGGATTTCCACCGCAGCGTGCACCCTTCCTGCTCTCTTTTTCACTCCCTCTCCCTCCCCACCACTTTTCCCTGCCTGGAATGGCTGCCTACAGCACCCTGTGCCACCTGATTGGCTGCTTACAGCACCCTGTGCCATCTGATTGGCTGCTTACAGCACCCTGTGCCATCTGATTGGCTGCTTACAGCACCCTGTGCCATCTGATTGGCTGCTTACAGCACCCAGGGCCATCTGCTGTGTAACAGAGCTGTTTGTTGGACTGGGCCTCTACCTGCTGTCTGGATGACATCACACTGCTGACTGAGGGAAAGATGTGGCTTGTTCAGAGCACAATTCCAATGATCTTCACATCGCCTGGATTGACATTGGATAGACTGTTGGTGTGGCCAAAGGCATGATTGAACCCATTCATATATGTTGATAAGATTAGTGGAACTGCCCCAGCAGAAGGTTTTGAATGAACACTTGTGAAATAACAACACACACTGCAGTGAGTGAATATTATTTTGGTCCCAGTGTGACAACAGCCTCTTGTTCAGAGTGTGAGTGCTATTCGCTGAGACGTTCCCAGAGGTGAATGGCTGGTTGGTTGGCTGGTGGTGCAGTCGACTGCAGCCTATAGGACGGGAGTCCACACAGCAGTCCAGACCCAACCACAGATTGTATAAGAGGGGAACAGTAGCTGCAGTCAGGACCTCCGACCTCGTCATGGAAAAACAGACAGAACATCATAACAGTAACTCATAATGGAGTATTTCTTCTCCCCAGGTCCTGAGACTGCTTTATGAAACAGGCCACAAACACCTTGCTCTACTGGCTTCTCTCCCTTCTCCCCAGGTCCTGAGACTGCTTTATGAAACAGGCCACAAACACCTTGCTCTACTGGCTTCTCTCCCTTCTCCCCAGGTCCTGAGACTGCTTTATGAAACAGGCCACAAACACCTTGCTCTACTGGCTTCTCTCCCTTCTCCCCAGGTCCTGAGACTGCTTCATGAAACAGGCCACAAACACCTTGCTCTACTGGCTTCTCTCCCTTCTCCCCAGGTCCTGAGACTGCTGTATGAAACAGGCCACAAACACCTTGCTCTACTGGCTTCTTCTCCCTTCTTCTCAGGGCCTCCAAAATGTTGTTCATGTTCTTTTAGTAGGTGTAGGAGTTGGGGCCATTCAAAAGACACAGTGTGGAATTGAACAGATCAATAGGATTCCTGTAGTCCTTTTAGAAGAGTCGCTGGGTCCCATTGAAGGCCTTCGCTCCACCAGGGCGTCTACTCTCATTGACAGTGGCATTGTGACACGGTGAGGTGCAGGTATTGAAGACGTCAATACCTTTTCACTACATCCAGAAGGCTACGTAGGAAAGTCACATAGTTAGTCTCTCCACGCTTTACAACAATGAGATCTTAAAATGACTTCAGTTTAAGACGTCATCACTCTCACCTTTCAGTCAATGAGGAAAGATTGTGAGTCAGTTGAAAGGGTTGAATCAGTAACATGGGAAGCAATATGGCCCAGCTCCATGGTCGTGGTAATTCCTCCCTATGCTGTATTCAAATCCGAGCCGGAGCTGTTGTGACCGTGAGATATGCCACATCCCCGTGGTAACAGGAACTCTTCAGTGGAAGAGGCAGGAGCCTGGGCATAATTAAAAACGCATTACACAGTCCTCACCTACAAAGGGCTTTTTAATTAGCTCCAAATTTACACTGTCACTTAGCATCCGTTCGCTGCCACCACGAGGATGCCAGACACTATCGGAGAACGGTATTGAGTGCTAGGTGAGATGTCGCAGGTACCGGTTGATATGGCGCTAATTGGCCTTGCGCTTTGTGTTAGCTAATGAAAGCTAGAGATATGGTGCTATTGTCATTTTCACCTGGCAGAGAGCGCCGCGTCACTGGCGTGCTTGGAAGTGTTGATGTACTGATGAAGCATGTCTGGCTACAAGGATGGATAGCTGGGTCGTCAGGTGGCTACATAACATGGAGGTACAGCTGGGTCGTCAGGTGGCTACATAACATGGATGTACAGCTGGGTCGTCAGGTGGCTACATAACATGGATGTACAGCTGGGTCGTCAGGTGGCTACATAACATGGATGTACAGCTGGGTCGTCAGGTGGCTACATAACATGGATATACAGCTGGGTCGTCAGGTGGCTACATAACATGGATGTACAGCTGGGTCGTCAGGTGGTGAGGATTTGAGTAGACAGAGGAGAGGAGCGTAGGCCAACAACAAAGTAAGCCCCTCCCCGAAGGCAAGAGACTTTCTCCCACACTGTAGCGGAATATTCCTTTTTTTTACCCCCCAATTTCATGGAATCCAATTGGTAGTTACAGTCTTGTCTCAACGCTGCAACTCCCATACGGACTCGGGAGAGGCGAAGGTCGAGAGCCATACTGCTTCTTGACACAATGCCCACTTAACCCGGAAGCCAGCCACGCCAATGTGTCAGAGGAAAAACCGTACACCTGGCGACCGTGTCAGCGTGCACTGCGCCCGGCCGGCCACAGGAGCCACTAGTGCCCAATGGGACAAGGACATCCATGCCGGACAAACCCTCCCCTAACCCGGACGACACTGGCCCAATAGGGCGCCAACCCATGGATCTCCATGGGAGAGGAACCTAGGACTAAAGCCCAGGTTCCTATATCTGTTCTCTGTCCAGGCTCCCAGCGAGCCCAGGTTCCTATATCTGTCCAGGCTCCCAGCGAGCCCAGGTTCCTATATCTGTCCTCTGTCCAGGCTCCCAGCGAGCCCAGGTTCCAAAATCTGTTCTCTGTCCAGGCTCCCAGCGAGCCCAGGTTACTATATCAGTCCAGGCTCCCAGCGAGCCCAGGTTCCTATATCTGTCCAGGCTCCCAGCGAGCCCAGGTTCCTATATCTGTCCAGGCTCCCAGCGAGCCCATGTTCCTATATCTGTCCTCTGTCCAGGTTCCCAGCAAGCCCAGGTTCCTATATCTGTCCTCTGTCCAGGCTCCCAGTGAGCCCAGGTTCCTATATCTGTCCAGGCTCCCAGTGAGCCCAGGTTCCTATATCTGTCCAGGCTCCCAGCGAGCCCAGGTTCCTATATCTGTCCTCTGTCCAGGCTCCCAGCGAGCCCAGGTTCCTATATCTGTCCTCTGTCCAGGTTCCCAGTGAGCCCAGGTTCCTATATCTGTCCAGGCTCCCAGTGAGCCCAGGTTCCTATATCTGTCCAGGCTCCCAGTGAGCCCAGGTTCCTATACCTGTTCTCTGTCCAGGCTCCCAGCGAGCCCAGGTTCCTATATCTGTCCTCTGTCCAGGCTCCCAGTGAGCCCAGGTTCCTATATCTGTCCAGGCTCCCAGCGAGCCCAGGTTCCTATATCTGTCCAGGCTCCCAGCGAGACCAGGTTCCTATATCTGTCCTCTGTCCAGGCTCCCAGCGAGACCAGGTTCCTATATCTGTTCTCTGTCCAGGCTCCCAGCGAGCCCAGGTTCCTATACCTGTTCTCTGTCCAGGCTCCCAGCGAGCCCAGGTTCCTATACCTGTTCTCTGTCCAGGCTCCCAGCGAGCCCAGGTTCCTATATCTGTCCAGGCTCCCAGCGAGCCCAGGTTCCTATATCTGTTCTCTGTCCAGGCTCCCAGCGAGCCCAGGTTCAATATGAGAACAACAATTTGAATATGAGTTGTGACTCCAGCGCTGTGCCTCTGCATCTGAAGCTGGGAGAGGTCACACACACACGTGCTGAGCTCATCTCTCCCATTTTTGATAGAGCTGTCGGTCTCTAGAAACGGAAGTGGAATATCCGGTGCTGCACTGGGCATTGGTTGGCCGGCCTGGGTCACACTGTCTAAACAGGACCAGAGGGGAATCGTAACACTCATAGCAAAACATTCATTATTAAATGGGCAGGAGTGAGTCGTTCACACTCAACATTCTTTTAATGACTCACCCTCTCGCTTTCATTTTTTTGTGACCAACTTTTTCTTGAGTTTGTCATTTTTCCAGAAGGGGTTTAAAGGTACAGGTGTTACATTCTAAATCCTGTTCATTCAGATATAGTCACACATTCAGTTAGAATATTTGCGTGACATATTTCTAAAACTAGCAGAGAAATGCAACAAAGACAAACAGCTTCAACAGTTTAGTAATGTTCTGTATGCAAGGAAAACAAACAAGACTCACGTTCCCCAACCCACCCAACCTCCTCAGTCCCCATTCCCCCGCCCGCATCCTGCCTCCCCACCAGAAAACCATGTTTCCCATCCCTTCCCACCCTGCAAAGCCCCCCCCCCCAGATGAAAGCATGCCTAGCACCCCCCCCCATCCATCCCCTGAGTCTCACCTTACATTTCCCCAGAGGCAGTAGGGATGACAACACATTATATTGATGGTGTGAATTTAACCATATTGCTATCCTGTCTGAGTAATCTAAATGTAAGAAGTACTTTTGGGTGTCAGGGAAAATATATGAGAGTAAAAAGCACATTTAGTTCACTACATTCCTAAAGAAAAAGTATAAGTTGTCAAAAATATATAATAGTAAAGTAAAGTACAGATACCCCAAAAAACGACTTAAGTAATAGTTCTCTCTCCCGTCCGCCCGCTCGCCTGCCTGCTTGGCTGCGCTGCACGGTGAATGCAAACTATTGTGCAGCAGACCCAGGTGTTAGCACTCAGGGAGAAAGCAGGCTGAACCTCCCTCTTTGGCTGGGGCACAATCAGCACTGTGGTGCATTTGGAAAGAGCTTTTGGGGGTGGAGGGGTGAAGAAAACATTCCGTTTCATTTGAGAGCCCCTATCGGGGTAGTAGATGGGTGCTTTCTTTATGCAAACAGATAACATCTGTTGATCTGTGGGGAAACTGCGAGGACAAGCCAGCTTTAGACGGCTCTGAGCTAACAGCGGTATAAGAACAGACGTAAAATAAAAATCTATGCGAAAAGACCCAGCCTTGGCTTGGCCTCTTGAATGAGTCATCCATGAAAGTGTTTGTTTTCCTCCGTCTCCTAATGGAAACCCACAAGGCCCTAAGATGGAGCTACTCCTGCATACCTTATTTTGATTTGCTTTTCACCAGAGCACTGAGACGACGGTGTACCGGTCTTTGGAGTAGCGTATCACAAAGCTCGCAGCCTACGTAATATACACACATCAGAGGTTATGAATGTTCTTCTGGCAAGGTTAGGGTATGGAGGAAGGCCCTGTATATGTCATTGGTAACTGAGTGCAGGGTAAGGACAGTGGATGCCATGGGGGAGAGAGCCATGTCTGGGATGTGTAGACTAAACAGACAGACTGTAAAGAGTTCTCCTCAGCTCCAGTGGCAGAGAACAGCATGTCTGTCTGTTTTCCCAACTAACATGGCAGTGATGTCACTCCCAAGTCTTCATCGATCATTCTAGCAGCAGTGAGAAACAGCCAATCCGATAACAGATACAGCCACGGAACTCTGGTAAGAATCAAGCATAGGTATGTGGTACTGGCCAACTGTAATAGAGACATAAGTGACTGTAAACTTTAAATCAGGGACCAAGTTCATTCAAATTCAAAGAGTTTGTAAAATGCAGAAAATTGTTGCTAAACCATCAATGACCTCCAATGTGTTTCATTCTGACAGTATTAATAGGACGTACAATAACATGAGCATTTATGAGTCTCTTCTCCGAGCCAAACCTCTCGAGGTGAGGGAGCCATTTTGTTTTGTGTTCCGATGACACATGATTTGTGCCTGCCCACCAACACCGCAGCAGAGCGTTACGCCACGACGGCGTTTCCACGCACGCTCCAAACCCATTTAATAAGAGGGTTATAAATCTGGCGTGCAGAAACGGCGAGCTAGCAAAAGGCGGGGACTCGCCGTTAATCTTGTTAATACTGACGCTGCACAAAAGAACGAGCGAAAATCACAGCCCATTAACATTGATAGGTGGCGTCTGACGGGCCTTCTCCCAGACGCAGAGGAAAACTGCTGCCTAACATCTATATATTTCTACGCTGTGTCAATTTTCAGGGCCTCTTAAAAAAATCATTTTTAAAGAGCGCCGGCAGGGAGAGTGCAGCGATTAACCTAAAATTGGATCGAGAACGGAGGTCTTGCAAACTAGAAATCAATCAGAGGTTGGGGAGGGCGGAGTGAGCAATAGTGCTGTAATCAGTGTACAATGAGGCTGGGCCAACTTCTAACTAGCACAAAGCAGTAGGCAACCCAGCGGCCGCCCATAACAAGCAGATGGAAATGATCATGTCTGTCTGACCAGCTACAGTCCATCACCAAGCCTATTCACACCTCTATTGGGGATTACTACAAGATCAGGTCATCAGGTGAACTTACTCAGGGCTGTGTTGCCTACAGTGTGCCACTAACTTTGAGGAAAGGCGAGGAGGTCATTTCCTCTACTCTGATAGTTTCTGCTCTATGCTCAGACAATGAGAATGTCAAGGACGCGGCTACAGCGATGGGGAAAGCATGGAGGATACAGACGACCGTATATTATAAAAAGGACGCGGCTACAGCGATGGGGAAAGCATGGAGGATACAGACGACCGTATATTATAAAAAGGACGCGGCTACAGCGATGGGGAAAGCATGGAGGATACAGACGACCGTATATTATAAAAAGGACGCGGCTACAGCGATGGGGAAAGCATGGAGGATACAGACGACCGTATATTATAAAAAGGACGCGGCTACAGCGATGGGGAAAGCATGGAGGATACAGACGACCGTATATTATAAAAAGGACGCGGCTACAGCGATGGGGAAAGCATGGAGGATACAGACGACCGTATATTATAAAAAGGACACGGCTACAGCGATGGGGAAAGCATGGAGGATACAGACGACCGTATATTATAAAAAGGACGCGGCTACAGCGATGGGGAAAGCATGGAGGATACAGACGACCGTATATTATAAAAAGGTACAGTGTGAGCTGGGAGAGTTCAGGGGCACAGAAGCCCTGAGATCCTATTGACACCCCCGCCGGTAACGCCACACTCCAGCACAGGAAGTAGGACTTCCCAAAGCCACAGAGGGTAGAAAGTCATCCCATTACAGTCCCACTGAAAAACACATTTCCCCCGCTGAACACCATTCATACATAAGTAAATATCATAAACCAAATCATATTGAAATGAGGGAGCCAAGACAAGAAGAGACCCGCTCTGAGAGGCTTGAGGCATGATTTACATGCAATGTCAACTCCGTCGCTTGCCAGTCATGCATTATTCATCCATTTTATTGACTGCCGGGGATTCTATTAGGTGATAGCAGGATATTTGCCAGAACAAAAGCTGACGGTCGCTTTCATGATCGTTGGCCTTGCGTGTACAGAGCTGATTGACAGGCAAATTCAAAGAGGCGCTACAAGCTTGGGTGTTTTGTAGGAGATTCAAGAAGGGGTGAAGAGAACAATTTATATTCAACACGCGACTTGCAACATACCATCCTGCTAGTGCTTAAACCGGATTAATGGCAAATCTTATGTTTTTGGCTATAGGTAATTTTTTACCAAGCTTCAGTGTGTGTGGGTCAGAGAATTAGGAACGAGGCTTCTTCACTTGTAAAGGAAAGGGGGATACCTAGTCAGTTGTACAAGTGAATGAATTCAACTGAAATGTGTCTTCCGCATTTAAGCCAACCCCTCTGAATCAGAGGTGTGGGGGGGCTGTTTTAATCCACATCCACGTCATCGGTGCCCGGGGACCAGGGTTTTTATTTAACCTTTATTTAACTAGGCAAGTCAGTTAATTAAGAACAAAATCTTATTTACAATGACAGCCTACCGGGGAAGAGTAGGTTAACGGCCTTGTTCAGGGACAGAACAACAGAATTTTACCTTGTCAGCTTGGAGATTCGATCAGCAACCGTTTGGTTACTGGCCCAACGCTCTAACCACTAGGCTATGTTCCGCCCATAGCGTCTTTTAAAAAGGGTCACCTGTCATGACTTCATCCCACTGCCCGACACATGCAGATCCACACCACCAGGGGGCTACATAGGGACGCAGCCTTGCTGATGCTACTGATTTGACCTCAGAGCTAGAATGTACAGGCAGAAGTAGTAGAAGTAAAAGGCTGAGCATTGAGCATCATCATTTTGCCTTTATACATTATCAGGGTAGAGACACCATGTTGTATGTTATGACCAGCTCTTGCAACAGCTACATGTTGCAAAACGTCTAACAGAGTAAATACAGAGCTGACTGCAGCAGTAATTATTATTATTGCTCATTTGTGGACCCACAGTGGTCTGGGTCTGCGGACCCACAGTGGTCTGGGTCTGAGGACCCACAGTGGTCTGGGGTCTGCGGACCCACAGTGGTCTGGGTCTGCGGACCCACAGTGGTCTGGGTCTGCGGACCCACATGTGCACACTCCCCCCCCACCCTAAAATTACGATCAAAACATTTTGGCTACCCCCCTCTTGCCAGCGGAGATAAAAACATATATATATTGTTTAAGAGTCGTTTTTTGCAATTGTACACATTTTGCCATAAGGTGGAGAGAAAAGTTAAGAATCTTTTTTTTTTTTTGCATTTTCCAATTAAAACAAATTAAGATATTAGACAATATAACAAATGACAATAACCTTACAAGACAGACGTGTGTACATAAAAAATACAAATGTATTTTTTTAAATACACACAAATATACAATAAAAGAAAGTCAAAATAAAAAGACGTTAGATCATATGGTCACCTGCCGTAAACAACATATTATACATTAAGTGTGAAACATTATGCAAGGATTACATAGAGATGCAATCAATATGATGTGAGATTCTCCATATAGTCAATAAAAGGTTGCCAAATTCTGTAAAATGTCTAACTTATTCCTCAAGCAGTAAGTGATTTTCTCCAGTGGGATACAACTATTAACTTCTGATAGACACATTGCAACCGGCAGGGAGGAATCCGATATCCATTTCAAGGCAATACATTTCTTGGCAATCGCTAGCAATATTTCTGTTAGGCAAAGCCAAACTATAAAGCTAAGATTGGAATTAGTGAAGTTACCCAGTAGACAGACCTCCGGGTCTAAAGGGAATGCAACCCCGTGAATTGAGGATACTGTATCTCAAACCCGCTGCCAGAAACAGTGTAGTTTTCAACACTGCCAAGTGGAATGGAGGAATGTTCCTTCATCTGAGCCACATCTAAAACATAGGGAGGAGATATCAGGGTTGAACTGGGTGATATTGAGCTGATGGAGGAAATTAAACTAGATAACTGTTTAGAAATGTAATATGTTATCCGAGTGAGACTGACTAACAAAATCAATGGGGGAGCCACAGCCGTTAATTTGACCATGATTACTAAGTTTAGATAGGTCAATTATTCTAGCAGCCAGCTATCAAAAAAATGTCAGCTGACATGAGCTAAAGGAGTGACTCTCAGTGACCGACATAAGAGAAAAACTGCTCATTCACAACCACAGCCACTGTTGAGTAGAATGAATCTCCAGACCTCTCTAAGAAACAGACTGGCCAGAGGAGACCTTGTAGAGGAGTCCCTGTAGAGGAGTCCCTGTAGAGGAGTCCCTGTAGAGGAGTCCCTGTAGAGGAGTCCCTGTAGAGGAGTCCCTGTAGAGGAGTCCCTGTAGAGGAGTCCCTGTAGAGGAGTCCCTGTAGAGGAGTCCCTGTAGAGGAGTCCCTGTAGAGGAGACCCTGTAGAGGAGACCCTGTAGAGGAGACCCTGTAGAGGAGTCCCTGTAGAGAACCTGCTCATTCACAACCACAGCCACTGTTGAGTAGAATGAATCTCAAGACCTCTCTAAGAAACAGACTGGCCAGAGGAGACCCTGTAGAGGCGACCCTGTAGAGGAGTCGCTGTAGAAACGACCCTGTAGAAACGACCCTGTAGAGGAGTCCCTGTAGAGAAACTGTAGACCCCTCTCCCTCCAACTCTCCATCTTAAAACATATTCTCTCTGACTCATCCTATAAACAGTTTTTTTTATCAGGCCAGAGATGCTACCGCAGCGAGACGTCAACCACCTTTGAGTGTCAGCGCCAGAACTTGAACATAAATCAACATCGTCCTCTTACTGCGTCATCGCCATCTCCACACATCTCCATAAACTTCCTGTCGTGGGAGATACGGGATTCACAGTCTAATTCAACAGCTCTGATAGCAATACGGTTCCATACAGTCGACCAATTATGAGGCTCAGTACGGATTCCCTCCTCTTTTCCTCCCTCCGTTCCAATTATTACAAAGTGACAGGGCTTCCTGTCCTCTGAAGTCTTCCTGGGAGGGAAGGGACGCGCTGAAGGAGAAACTAGATCAGATCTCCACTCTGCCAGCGGTTGCTTAATTGTCAATCCTGTGTTACAATGTTAGAATGGCCTAACTTAATGTATTCAGCACACGGCTGTGCGTGTTCCTGGGTAAAGTGGCCTGGGTAAGAAAGGAGGAACTCCCATTTGTTCAGCACAAGCTCTAATTAACAATGTAAGCACCCCCTCAACCCCCCATCCCAGAGTACCACAAGGATATTTGGAATGTGCGTAATGAAGAACATCTATTGTAATGCATATTTAACTTAACTCTCCTTTTATCAGTCTGCCACACTCAGCTGTGGTTTTCAAAAATGACACTGCATCCAAAACCAATATACCGAGATAGTGAGATAGTCAACTCTACCGGGACTGAGACAGAGGCTGATATGAAAGTGTCTGACACTACGTTGAAGATGTTCTCTCCTTAGAAGGAGACAATGTCCTTGTCAAGCTGAACTTCAGAAGAGGCGTGTTAAAATGTGCGAGACAACGTTCTTAACCAAAATAATGAGCCCTCATCTCTCGTCTCGGTTTCTTAGCCTGTCCCCTTCACTTACATACTTATTACCGGAAGGGACAAACTGAAAACACGGCTGTGTGGTAACCAGGTAAACCTCACACAAACCAAGGCAGGAACTGTGGAATTGGCCAGAACTCGACCCTGTGTGTGTGTGTGTCAGTGAGTAGAGTCCTGCGAGTGTGTATAGAGACCATGCAAAAATGAAAATGAATACAAGGGTTAACTCAGATAGCCCACATAGCCACTCTGTTAGCTATTCTGTCCACACAACTCTCCCAGGGGGTTTGGCTTGATCCACAGCTCTCCCATGGGGTTTGGCTTGATCCACAGCTCTCCCATGGGGTTTGGCTTGATCCACAGCTCTCCCAGGGGGTTTGGCTTGATCCACAGCTCTCCCAGGGGGTTTGGCTTGATCCACAGCTCTCCCAGGGGGTTTGGCTTGATCCACAGCTCTCCCAGGGGGTTTGGCTTGATCCACAGCTCTCCCAGGGAGTTTGGCTTGATCCACAGCTCTCCCAGGGAGTTTGGCTTGATCCACAGCTCTCCCAAAGGGTTTGGCTTGGTCCACAGCTCTCCCAAAGGGTTTGGCTTGG
Organism: Oncorhynchus kisutch; assembly: GCF_002021735.2. NCBI lineage: Eukaryota > Metazoa > Chordata > Actinopteri > Salmoniformes > Salmonidae > Oncorhynchus > Oncorhynchus kisutch. Next base: position 41,132 of record NW_022263033.1, on the reverse strand, counting down.
TCCACAGCTCTCCCAAAGGGTTTGGCTTGGTCCACAGCTCTCCCAAAGGGGTTGGCTTGATCCACAGCTCTCCCAAAGGGGTTGGCTTGATCCACAGCTCTCCCAAAGGGGTTGGCTTGATCCACAGCTCTCCCAAAGGGGTTGGCTTGATCCACAGCTCTCCCAAGGGGTTTGGCTTGATCCACAGCTCTCCCAAGGGGTTTGGTTTGATCCACAGCTCTCCCAAGGGGTTTAGTTTGATACACAGATATGCCAAGGGGTTTGGCTTGATCCACAGCTCTCCAAAGGGGTTTGGCTTGATCCACAGCTCTCCCAGGGGGTTTGGCTTGATCCACAGCTCTCCCAGGGGGTTTGGCTTGATCCACAGCTCTCCCAGGGGGTTTGGCTTGATCCACAGCTCTCCCAGGGGGTTTGGCTTGATCCACAGCTCTCCCAGGGGGTTTGGCTTGATCCACAGCTCTCCCAGGGGGTTTGGCTTGATCCACAGCTCTCCCAGGGGGTTTGGCTTGATCCACAGCTCTCCCAGGGGGTTTGGCTTGATCCACAGCTCTCCCAGGGGGTTTGGTTTGATACACAGATATCCCAAGGGGTTTGGCTTGACACAGCTATCCTAGGGTATTGGCTTGATCCACAGCTCTCCCAGGGGAGGGCTAAGAGTGTGACACTCTCCCAGGGTTTTAATTTGTGAACTCCCTGACACGGCTGGCAGCCCGACCTTGTTGTCTCCCTGCTTAAGTGGCAGTATTGTTGGCCCCGTCGGTGGCGCGCTCAGACACTCGGGCCCAGTGGCATTAACACCCCGGGGTACAGGCGCCAGCTCTTTAAGTGTTTGCACTTTGGGCACAAGGCACAAAGGAAGCTGGTACTGCTATAGGAGTGTGACTAGGAACGTCTGAGGGTTAGAGGAACATAGTCACACTACCTTACAGACATGTTAAATGACTGATTCAATCATCAAATTGATTCAAACACTACAAATGAACACAACTTGATTTCTGTGCTAATATGGATGGATATAAACAAAGTAACTTATGGCAATGAGATGAAAAAAGTATTTCCAGTTAGACAGCCATTTGAGGTCATTTACAGCCATTTGAGGTCATTTACAGCCATTTGAGGTCATTTACAGCCATTTGAGGTCATTTATAGCCATGAGGTCATTTACAGCCATTTGAGGTCATTTATAGCCATGAGGTCATTTACAGCCATTTGAGGTCATTTACAGCCATGTGAGGTCATTTATAGCCATGTGAGGTCATTTACCACCATTTGAGGTCATTTACAGCCATTTGAGGTCATTTACAGCCATTTGAGGTCATTTACAGCCAGTTGAGGTTGATTTATACTGTTGAGTTGGAAGAAATGGGTTCGCAAGGAATACTCATTTAAAATCCTCTCTAAAAATAGGGCTTTCGGGTCCAACTCACCTCTCCTCAACAAGCTTGTCTCCCACCATCCATCGGACGTAGGGCGTTGGATAACCCGTCACCACACACGGCAGCAGCAAACTGGCCCCCACCACTTTGGTCACAGGAAGTGGCTCTACCAGGAACTCCAGTTCTCTCTCCTCTCCGGTTTCTGTCCAAACAAAGAACAGGGTCGACCTCTGGTTAACGTGTGTCATCATTCCTCACTTCAAAAGACTCCCATCCTGAGATCTGATCTGGATCAGTAAAATGAACAACACCTCTGGTGACCACTCAGGAGGTCACCCAACTGGCTGAACTGCTTTGCCCAAAGTTAACCTCTTGAGATGGTGAAAAGACAGTGACTGAAGGTATGATTAACCTCTTAATTATTTTAAGACATTTTCAATTTCAGTCAATTCAAGAAATGAGTTCCCCCCCCCCCCCCCCCCCCCATATTGTTCTCTCAGTCAACTGTTTCAGTCCATGTATGGTACCACCAAATAACTCCTGAAACGGCATGTTGCTTCTATGATGCAAAACATCTTGTGTGTATGTGTGTTTTGAATACACTCTCAGCCTCGGGGCCACACCTACTGGGAGACATAGAAAAATACATCAGCTGGGACTCGTTGAAGTCTGACTTACCACCTCTAATATCTTCTCTGCGCTGCCTGACAGACCCCAGCCTTTAACAACTCCCGTCAGGGAGCTCCCCTCGCAGTACTCCATCAGAGAGCTCCCCTCTCAGTACTCCATCAGAGAGCTACCCTCTCAGTACTCCATCAGAGAGCTACCCTCTCAGTACTCCATCAGAGAGCTCCCCTCTCAGTACTCCATCAGAGAGCTCCCCTCTCAGTACTCCATCAGAGAGCTCCCCTCTCAGTACTCCATCAGAGAGCTCCCCTCTCAGTACTCCATCAGAGAGCTCCCCTCTCAGTACTCCATCAGAGAGCTCCCCTCTCAGTACTCCATCAGAGAGCTCCCCTCTCAGTACTCCATCAGAGAGCTCCCCTCTCAGTACTCCATCAGAGAGCTACCCTCTCAGTACTCCATCAGAGAGCTACCCTCTCAGTACTCCATCAGAGAGCTACCCTCTCAGTACTCCATCAGAGAGCTACCCTCTCAGTACTCCATCAGAGAGCTACCCTCTCAGTACTCCATCAGGGAGCTACCCTCTCAGTACTCCATCAGGGAGCTACCCTCTCAGTACTCCATCAGGGAGCTACCCTCTCAGTACTCCATCAGGGAGCTACCCTCTCAGTACTCCATCAGGGAGCTACCCTCTCAGTACTCCATCAGAGAGCTACCCTCTCAGTACTCCATCAGAGAGCTACCCTCTCAGTACTCCATCAGAGAGCTACCCTCTCAGTACTCCATCAGAGAGCTACCCTTTCAGTACTCCATCAGAGAGCTACCCTCTCAGTACTCCATCAGAGAGCTACCCTCTCAGTACTCCATCAGAGAGCTACCCTCTCAGTACTCCATCAGAGAGCTACCCTCTCAGTACTCCATCAGAGAGCTACCCTCTCAGTACTCCATCAGAGAGCTACCCTCTCAGTACTCCATCAGAGAGCTACCCTCTCAGTACTCCATCAGGGAACAAGTTCTGGGGGTTGAAGCTGTGACAGTGGAATTCAGCCCCTTTGAGTGGAGATTGAGCTACAGTTCCCTCTGATAAGCCCACTGGGGGCTCTCTCTCGCCGTGTGTGTGTCTCTCTCTCGCCGTGTGTGTGTCTCTCTCTCGCCGTGTGTGTGTCTCTCTCTCGCCGTGTGTGTGTCTCTCTCTCGCCGTGTGTGTGTCTCTCTCTCTCGCCGTGTGTGTGTCTCTCTCTCTCGCCGTGTGTGTGTCTCTCTCTCTCGCCGTGTGTGTGTCTCTCTCTCTCGCCGTGTGTGTGTCTCTCTCTCTCGCCGTGTGTGTGTCTCTCTCTCGCCGTGTGTGTGTCTCTCTCTCGCCGTGTGTGTGTCTCTCTCTCGCCGTGTGTGTGTCTCTCTCTCGCCGTGTGTGTGTCTCTCTCTCGCCGTGTGTGTGTCTCTCTCTCGCCGTGTGTGTGTCTCTCTCTCGCCGTGTGTGTGTCTCTCTCTCGCCGTGTGTGTGTCTCTCTCTCGCCGTGTGTGTGTCTCTCTCTCGCCGTGTGTGTGTCTCTCTCTCGCCGTGTGTGTGTCTCTCTCTCGCCGTGTGTGTGTCTCTCTCTCGCCGTGTGTGTGTGTCTCTCTCGCCGTGTGTGTGTCTCTCTCTCGCCGTGTGTGTGTCTCTCTCTCGCCGTGTGTGTGTCTCTCTCTCCCCGTGTGTGTGTCTCTCTCTCCCCGTGTGTGTGTCTCTCTCTCGCCGTGTGTGTGTGTCTCTCTCGCCGTGTGTGTGTCTCTCTCTCGCCGTGTGTGTGTCTCTCTCTCGCCGTGTGTGTGTCTCTCTCTCGCCGTGTGTGTGTCTCTCTCTCGCCGTGTGTGTGTCTCTCTCTCGCCGTGTGTGTGTCTCTCTCTCAATTCAAGGGGCTTTATTGGCATGGGAAACACATTAACATTGCCAAAGTAAGTGGAGTAGATAAATGTACAAAAGTGGAATAAACAATCAAAAAAATGAACAGTAAACATTACACTCACAGAAGTTCCCAAAGAATAAAGACATTACAAATGTCATATTGTGGATATACACAGTGTTGTAACGATGTACAAATGGTTAAAGTACAAAACAAAAACTAAATAAGCATATATATGTGTTGTATTTACAACGGTGTTTGTTCTTCACTGGTTGACCTTTTGGGCTCCCGAGTGGTGCAAGACTTTTGCGGGTTTGTTTTCAAATTCTTTGTGAATCTGTAATCGGAAGGAAATATGTCTCTCTAATATGGTCATACATTGGGCAGGAGGTTAGGAAGTACAGCTCAGTTTCCACCTCAATTTGTGGGCAGTGAGCACATAGCCTGTCTTCTCTTGAGAGCCATGTCTGCCTACGGCGGCCTTTCTCAATAGCAAGGCTATGCTCACTGAGTCTGTACATAGTCAAAGCTTTCCTTAAGTTTGGGTCAGTCACAGTGGTCAGGTATTCTGCCACCGTGTACTCTCTGTTTAGGGCCAAATAGCATTCTAGTTTGCTCAGTTTTTTTGTTAATTATTTCCAATGTGTCAAGTAATTATCTTTTTCTTTTCTCATGATTTGCTTGGGTCTAATTGTGCTGCTGTCCTGGGGCTCTGTGGCGTGTGTTTGTGTTTGTGAACAGAGCCCCAGGACCAGCTTGCTTAGGGGACTCTTCTCCAGGTTCATCTCTCTGTAGGTGATGGCTTTGTTATGGAAGGTTTGGGAATCGCTTCCTTTTAGGTGGTTGTAGAATTTAACGGCACTTTTCTGGATTTTGATAATTAGTGGGTATCGGCCTAATTCTGTTCTGCATGCATTATTTGGTGTTCTACGTTGTACATGGAGGATATTCTCTCTCTCTCTCTCCATGAGGCCGGGTCAAATGTGTTCATGCTGGAGGTAAATGACTTGAGTGGAGGAGTGGTACACCATGTACAAGTCTCTCAGTGTGTTCAACTGGCAGTAATGTCTGACCACGAGGGGTCTGCTCCGAGTATCGGCCACTAGTAGTCTACAGACATAGCAGCGGGAAGTAGTTTGGGCGGGGGACATGGATGCAGATTATTTGTTGTGCCCGAGCTGAAGATGTCTATAATCGGGGTGCTTATACAGGACTAGTAAAGGCCCACTGCACTTCTTTTGGGATTGTTTTATTTTTATTATTGTATTTGAGTGTTTACCAGTTGAGTCTGATAACAGTTAATATGATAATACTTGTGGAATATAAAAATACTTGCTTGATACGTTTTACAGTTTCTTGAAATACTTTGCAAATGCAACTTATTTCTATGTGAAAACTGGAACGGTCGAGTCATTCCTGTTCCATGTTAGTAGAGACTCTTATCCACAGCAACTAATAGTAGTGAGCACATACATTTTATACTGGTCCCCTGTGGGAATCAAACCCACAACCATAGAACTGCAGACACCATGTTCTACCAGATACAACCATAGTACTGCAGACACCATGCTCTACCAGATACAACCACAGCACTGCAGACACCATGCTCTACCAGATACAACCATAGTACTACAGACACCATGCTCTACCAGATACAACCATAGCACTGCAGACACCATGCTCTACCAGATACAACCATAGTACTACAGACACCATGCTCTACCAGATACAACCACAGCACTGCAGACACCATGCTCTACCAGATACAACCACAGCACTGCAGACACCATGCTCTACCAGATACAACCACAGCACTGCAGACACCATGTTCTACCAGATACAACCACAGCACTGCAGACACCATGTTCTACCAGATACAACCACAGCACTGCAGACACCATGCTCTACCAGATACAACCATAGCACTGCAGACACCATGCTCTACCAGATACAACCATAGCACTGTAGACACCATGCTCTACCAGATACAACCATAGCACTGCAGACACCATGCTCTACCAGATACAACCATAGCACTGCAGACACCATGTTCTACCAGATACAACCATAGTACTACAGACACCATGCTCTACCAGATACAACCATAGCACTGCAGACACCATGCTCTACCAGATACAACCATAGTACTACAGACACCATGCTCTACCAGATACAACCATAGTACTGCAGACACCATGCTCTACCAGCATGGTATCTGACAATTCCAACGATTGAATGCTGTAAGATACCGTTCTTAATTCTAAACTGGGTGGTTCGATCTCTGAACGCTGATTGGCTGAAAGCCGTGGTATATCAGATCGTATACCATGGGAATGACAAAATCATCTTTTACTTGACTTTGGTAACCAGTTTATAATAGCAATAAGGCACCTCGGGGGTTTGTGATATATGGCCAATATACCATGGCTAATGGCTGTATCCAGGCACTCCACGTTGCGTCTTGCATAAGAACAGCCCTTAGCCGTGGTATATTGGCCGTATACCACATCCCCTAAGGCCTTATTGCTTAATTATACAACTACTGTACCTTTTCTTTCCTCTGCCAAAGCAGAGATGCTGAAGAAAGGTTATTGCACACACTACAGATGTCTAGATCGGTCCTTATATAGTATCTATAGTATTACCTGGCAGTATGTAGAGCAATATAGTATCTATAGTATTACCTGGCAGTATTGTGAGCTGGGCCTCTTCACTGGTCTTGGCGGGCCCAGCGTTCTCCACCATGCAGCGGTAGAGCCCAGCGTCGGCCTCCGAAGCGTTGCTCACCACCAGGGCTCCGTTGGGTAGCTGCACCAGCCTAGAGCTCAGCTCCAGGGGCTCACGCTCACGCTCCCACCGGGCTAAAGGCACCAGGTCTGGGTTGACATCGCAGGCCAGAACCTGGCTGTCTCCCAGGCGTATGCTGGCTGCTTCAGGCTGGCTGGAGAACCGGGGCATACCTGGGGAGGAAGAGGGAGGAGGGTTGGTGTTAAAAGTTCATGTTTTTCATTTATGTTCTGCTGTTGCATTGATGACAGATAAGCATGTTTGAGTTGAGAGGAGAGCAGGAGAGCGAGAGGAGGAGAGCGAGAGAGAGGAGAGGAGAGCGAGAGGAGAGCGAGAGAGAGGAGAGCGAGAGAGAGGAGAGCGAGAGAGAGGAGAGCGAGAGAGAGGAGGAGAGCACAAGGAGACAGATCAAAAGAGGCTTGAGTTCTGCCAGTATGCTACTGCCTCCAGCTACACAGCTGTACAACCAGTTTCATGTGTTTCATCAGGAAATATGCCTATGTATCTGTGTACGAGTGGGCCTGGTCTCAAATCAGATAGAAATGGGACAGAAATACATTTTTCCAAATCAGATCCATTCCTAATCCATGTGTAAGAGGTAATAACCCCAGCCTGAACTACTCCTGGCTGTGATCCACGGTGTAAAGTAATGCATTTATCCCTGACAGAACGCTCCAGAACCCAGGGAAGCTCATTTGCTGTAGTGAGAAAAGATTTTGCAACACTAATTAAAAAGCTGAATCCACAGGCTGTTTGTGTTCCTCTCCCTACTTTCATCTGTGATAATTATTTCCCGCATTTAAAGCCATTGATCTGAAACCTCGGTCTATGCCGAGCGGCGTATGTCAAGAAACGACACGGTGACAACATTTTATTTTGAAAGAAACCCTGACCGAAATGGAAACACGGTGCAAGTATACTATAATATAGAAGTTAAACGATCTGGTCTTTAAAAACATTGGGCCACTTCACACACACAAAAAAATGTGGGAAGAATTCAATGTGAGGGCTGTTAATGTGATGGTGGCCTGTGTGAATGTTTTGGTTGGCCGAGCTGTTTCCCTGGTGATGCGGAGTCAGTGGTTGTTGTTTGTTCTGGCTCGGTTGAAGCTGTGTGTCCGCAGACAGGAAGAAGTGTTGAAGCTGTGTGTGTGTCTCTCTCTCTCTCTACAGGCTTTGGGCTCCCCTCTCAGGGGGTTGGGGTGAGGGAGGTGAGAGAGTGACAGCTCTGGAATATATCCCACTTCAGAGAAGGCTGAGAGCCGAGACCCCCGGGCACCGCTGAGACTCAGCACCACATCGCTTCTAACTGTTGGTGTGTGAGAGATGAAGCAACAACACATAAACAAACACCTCCATAGTGGTGTCGTCATACATACACAAAACAGCCTGGTTTCTATGCTCTCTGTATTACTGTATAAGACAGACAAAGTCCAACACTGCAGATTTCTCCACTACACATTCACTCTCACAGTTAAAGTCCACATAGAACCTCAAAGGCCTCTGAGTTGATGTGGCTGCAGTGACAGAGAATCCATCCTATATGTCTGCCTATCGGGTAGATTCTGATCTGGAAATGCAGCACTGTGTTCGGTACAGGACATTCTAGGCAGCGGTGAACCGTCAAATACAACCTTGAAAACAATGCCTGAAAGGTGACCTGCCTCCAGATGTGGGATGCATATAGCCTGGCATATACATGGCCGCCCCAGGCCTCACAGCTGCCCGAGGACCCCAGGGACGTCATTAAATAGCTATGTTGGAAAATAGGGAGGAAACTGGGGTTAGTTAGGACGGAACGTCAACAGAGGGAGGGAAAGAACAGAACCTGTACTATATTGTCCATTTAATGGAAACGAAAGGAGACACTATCACAATACCCAACCTCACACACAGGTGGGAGGTGTACTTTATCAGCCTGGCTGACTGGCTGGATGACTGGCTGCCTGGATGACTGACTGACCAGTGCCCTGAGCATCTTCTCCATGCTCTTCACTTTGTATTTAGGCCCTGGAGCTACAGTGGTGGCCTCCCTGTTGCCACAGTGGTGGCCTCCCTTTCCTGTTGCCACAGTGGTGGCCTCCCTTTCCTGTTGCCACAGTGGTGGCCTCCCTTTCCTGTTGCCACAGTGGTGGCCTCCCTTTCCTGTTGCCACAGTGGTGGCCTCCCTTTCCTGTTGCCACAGTGGTGGCCTCCCTTTCCTGTTGCCACAGTGGTGGCCTCCCTTTCCTGTTGCCACAGTGGTGGCCTCCCTTTCCTGTTGCCACAGTGGTGGCCTCCCTTTCCTGTTGCCTCAGATCTACAGTGGACCTTTGGTGAGTTCATCGATTTGGGTGTGTGTGTTATAGACAGGAGATTCTAAAGCAAACACTAAATTAATCACAATTCTCCCATTTAATCGACAGGGTGGCTCCTGATTTTCCAGCCGCCTGCCAGACGGTATCTATCACTGCTGCGCCGACGATCTTTACTCTTATTAACACTGAGTGATGAGATAGGCCCATATCAACTCAGAGCAATAGAGTTTTAAGTGTTTGATATGCAGTGCGAATGCAGGGCAGCTTCCCCTGTAGGTCTGTGGTGTACGGAGCTGCAATTAAAAAACCTATTCCACATACTTAACAAATGTCATTTTTGGAGCTCAAGTCAAACTACCAGGGAAGATGACTAAGAAATCTGCTTAATCTTGCGTCATTCCCTGATCTAAAAACCTACATTACCTGCATTTGTTGGTAGTAAAAGTAATGATCATTCTGGAGATTAGTGAAACAGCACGGTGTCTGCTTTAAGCACGATACCCGTGAAAAGACAGAGGATCTCCCCACCTCTGAGCAAACTGAGCATCACACAATGTGGCTCCTACCATTTTAATTGAAAGCAGGTCTAGAATCAGTAAAGAGAGCTTAACGGAATATGCAGGCTTTAGGGATTTTGTATACTCGATTCAACAGAATTAGACTTTTTAGAAGCACACACACACACACACACACAGCTTTAGGAATCTCTCCAATGAAATTCAACAGAATTAGTCTCTTTACGGGAGAAAATAGCTGGCGTTCTCCTTTTGACCAGGAGACATTCCTGGAGAGTTAGTCATGCCTGTTTTTCCAGCCCGTTAAGATCAAGTTTCTTTCTCGAAATGAGGGGGGCAGAAGAAGAAAATAAACGTTTTTGGGAATTGCCCACCGTTTGGAAGTTTGTACCTCATACACGGCTATTGAGTTTCAGCAGCGCAGTACTGGTTCTCTAACGGGTGTTATATCCGTCTCCCTGTCCGGTCCTGTCAATGCCAATCATCCAAGAGCAATAGCTGGCCAGTGTTTGTAACAGTGGTGTGGATGGGGCAGGGAGACAAATGCCCCGAGGCACTGGAACTCAGATGAACATTTTGGGAGAGTCTGTTCCTTAATAGTTCAACTTAAAATGATAAATAAAATAAACTAGTTTTTACAGGAAACGTGCCATTGAAATCAAGACCCCTAATGAATCCTCAATTAAGTGACTTGTGACAAACGTACTGGTGCTACCACCCCATAGCATGCCCCTTCTCTCAGGTACACTCTCACACACTGGCTGAACACACCAACAGAACAATCCTTCTTATTGGTCGGGCGTTTGATCCATTCCACCAGGGCACACACAGCGAGACAGAGTCCGCCGGTTCAGAGCATCAAGCCGTGATTTGATAGGATGACCCTGGTCACTGCGGGGGATATTGTCAACACCCTACCCAATAGGAAGACTTAGAACAGTGTGAAGACATGTGATCGATCAGACGTTTGTCTGTGCTAGACTGAGTGATATTGAAGACGCAGCATCATGCTGCTAATGGGGATAATATGCCATGTGTGGGTTATGGTGGGTGTCGCGGCACGTACATTTTGCTGCAGGGATATTTACCTTTGTATTTAAAATGGCATCTAGGCATCCATAGCCTATTGTTTCTTCAATTCTATGGTCCGTAGCCAATCCCAGCCATGATCCCTTGAGGCCATATTGCCGTATAAGAGGTCATTCATTCACTTATTCAAGGTTTTAGGACGTCGCTGAGAAGGTTCGTAATCAGGTTCATAATCCTTCCTCTGTTACAATGACTCAGTCAGTCTCTCAACGGTGAGTTCTTTAAAGGCCCGAGGAGGAGGCAGGTAGGCAGGTTTTAAAACACTGATTCACACAATCACAAGCAGCAGATAGACTCATGTTTTCATCCATTTTGTGGCTGTTTACAAAGTGTCGGAGAAGAATTTACAGAAGCTGTTAAGCAATGGTATGAGAAAATAAATCTGTCCCTGGGAAAGTGACAGTACTGTACCTCAGAACCTCTGGGTTGGTAGGAAACACCAATGGCGCTCTGTGGGAGGTCAGGGCTCACATGACCAGGAAAAGGGGGAGGAATCGTCTTCCCGGGCAATATAAATAACCAGCGACCGTTCCGCAAGACAATCGCTTACATTTCCCCCCGCTTTGGCTGTCAAACATTCATTGCCTTGTTACGTAAATCCAAACACAGCAGTCTCCCTCCGAATCAAAGGCGGCCATTTTGTTCCAGTATTTTTCTCTATTAAATGAGTTAAGGAGACGAGAGCCGAGCTGCGTGTGTGGGCCATGCTAGCCAGAATCCTTGGGACGTCACACTGATGTCACCCCATTGACGTTGACATTTAAAATGGTTAACGGTTCAAGTTGGGGATAGGTAAGGGTTAAGGTTTCAGGTAGTGACGTCCCAAGGATACTAAATAGCACTAAAAGTGTGTGTCTGATGTGACCCAGTTCACTGGTGAGTTCAGAGCCTTAAGAGGCGGTGCATATTGCATGACTCCAAAACAGGACGATGAATACTTTATACAGTAGGGAGATGAAGACAGCTACGTGCTTGTCTGGCTATCATCCGCATGAGGAAGAGATGCCGTTTACACCAGATAGGTTTGTCAACAAATGCATCCTTTCAATCACAAATGAGTTACAGGTCTGACATCATTGAATGGCTGAAGACATTGGTAGAAAGTCGTTCACCTACCCAATTCTGTAGTGAGGGAAATATACCACCTGCAGTGCCTTAGGAAAGTATTTACACATTATGTTACGTCGCAGCTCTATTCTAAAATGGATGAAATACATACTTATCCTTGGCCATCTACACACCCCATAATGGAAAAGCAAAAATAGGTTTTGAAATGTTTGATTTATTTTTTAAAACAATCAAAAACAGAAATAGCTTATTTACATAAGTATTCAGACCCTTTGCTCTGAGACTCAAAGTTGAACTCGGGTGCATCCTGTTTCCATTGATCATCCTTGGAATGTTTCTACAACTTGATTGGAGTCCACCTGTGGTAAATTCAATTGATTGGACATTATTTGTAAAGGCAGACACCTGTCTATATAAAAAGGTCCCACAGTTGACAGTGCAGGTCAGAGCAAAAACCAAGCCATGACGTCAAAGGAATTGTCCCTAGAGCTCCGAGACAGGATTGTGTCGAGGCACAGATCTGGGGAAGGGTACCAAAACGTTTCTGCAGCATTGAAGGACCAAGAACACAGTGGCCTCCATCATTCTTAAATGGGTCTGAATACTGAATGCTTAAATGTGATATCAGTTTTTTGCTTTGTCATTATGGGGTATTGTGTGTATATTGATGATAAAAAAATAAACTATTTAATCCATTTTAGAATAAGGCTGTAACGTAACAAAGTGGAAAAGGTTCTGGGGTCGAAATACTTCCGAAGGCCCTTTATATCTAAAGGAAATCTACAGCATCCTGAAAAGCTGTTTTCTTGGGGCTCCTCCGTAACCAGTTCTCAGTGCAGCCAACCCCTGAGAGGGGGCTGTTCTGGACAGCGTCTTATGACCAGTGAAAACACTGAATTAATCTAATAAAGTAGCAGCTGAGGTACTTTGTCATACTACACAAACACCTGACAAACTGTCACATTGAGAACATTATGCGATGAACAGTCTGGCAGCATCTTCACGACAGATTTATCTTGTTAAAAAAAAAGTGGAAGGGATTTCGAAAGCGTCATATCTTTCATGAAGATGCAACACCATGTCTTGTGATGCCAATCTAGAGACATTACACCAATGTTATCTAGACAGGGTAATTGGCATCAAGCCTGACACGGAATCGACAGAGAACCCCTACTAAAACACACAAGGCTATTATTGTACGTGTGTAGAGGAGAGGTTAATTGTATCCACCTGCACGTGTCCTTTAGAAGTGTGAGGTGACAGTGTTTTGTGTCTGAGCTGTCACAATCACACCTAACACAATGCTAGCCTACATACACAAATTGACAGAGGAAACCAAAATGGCCTCTACTGATACCCTATGAAAAGGGGGATATTGAAGCATGAGAAAGGCCATACACCAATCATAGAGCTGGCATCAACCCATTAAAACCTATAGAACCACAAACAGGTTGTGTTTCCTGACTGTCAGTTCAGTCCTAAAAACATGGGAGCCGTCACACATCACAACCCTTCTATAGACTGAACACTCCATAAGTAAGAGACAGAAGATGGATGGCTGACACAGCGGAGGAGGCGCAGCTTCAGACGGGGTAGTTATTTTATCTATTGGACTGGAAATACCAATTCAGGGTGCTGACAGTGACAAGAAAGAGTACACTCTGGGCCTGTAACCAATCTCAGCCCTGAGAAAATACAAGACAACCATAAGACAACCATGGTATTTCAGGTCAGATGACGATCACACATTCTGACTGAATACCAAACAGACTGAAAGACAATGACACCCATTCAACCATTTGGATTGAATTTGAGGAAGTCGGGCTGGTCACTGTACACAAACCACAGCCCTAAATTAACATATAGAGTTTGCGCAGCGTCAAGTTGAGAACGCCTCTCACCAGAGGGGTTGACAGGAACAACCTGGCTTGTGTGCAGGTGGCCAGAAATCAATGGCGTCTTCACATAGCTGCTGTTAGAAATATCTCCCTGGGACAAGAGACTAAGTGAGCCGTTAAACCGCTTCAGGTGCTGCCCAGATGTTGGAGCTTCGTCGAGTTCATAAACATTTAGGAGGGCTGTGTTAGGGTGTGCGCGTGTGTGGCGTGTTGGGCCAGAGGCCCAGCTGCCTTGAGTCTCAGAATAGGAGCTTCTAAGCGGAGAGTCACATCGTGTTTACAAAGCCTCTCAGTCTTCAGAGAAGTGTTCATACCAAAGGGCTCAGGAAAATTAATTTAGACATAAATCAGGCTTGCTGGGTCAGTGCGAGACGTAACGTAGAAACAGTTAGCATGACGGCTAATTTACCACACAGAGCTACCTTGATGGGCAACATTGCTTAGAATTGGTTGGTTGGTTGGCACGCTGGTTGGTTGGTTGGCACGCTGGTTGGTTGGCACGCTGGTTGGTTGGTTGGCACGCTGGTTGGTTGGTTGGCACACTGGTGGGTTGGTTGGTTGGTTGGCACACTGGTTGGTTGGCACACTGGTGGGTTGGTTGGTTGGCACACTGGTGGGTTGGTTGGTTGGCACACTGGTGGGTTGGTTGGTTGGCACGCTGGTGGGTTGGTTGGCACACTGGTGGGTTGGTTGGTTGGCACACTGGTGGGTTGGTTGGTTGGCACGCTGGTGGGATGGTTGGTTGGCACGCTGGTGGGATGGTTGGTTGGCACGCTGGTGGGTTGGTTGGTTGGCACGCTGGTGGGTTGGTTGGAACGCTGGTGGGTTGGTTGGCACGCTGGTGGGTTGGTTGGTTGGCACGCTGGTGGGTTGGTTGGTTGGCACGCTGGTGGGTTGGTTGGTTGGCACACTGGCGGGTTGGTTGGTTGGCACACTGGCGGGTTGGTTGGTTGGCACACTGGCGGGTTGGTTGGTTGGCACACTGGCGGGTTGGTTGGTTGGCACACTGGTGGGTTGGTTGGCACACTGGTGGGTTGGTTGGCACACTGGTGGGTTGGTTGGCACACTGGTGGGTTGGTTGGCACACTGGTAGCCTGTCAGTGCCTGATGTGGGCCCGGGGGAGGAGGCGCAGCAGGGTGCATGGCACAAAGATTAATTGTTTTGAGAGAAATGTTGCGGATGGTGAAAAGGGACAGGATGGTTGCCATGGGAACATCACACACACACACACGTTGTGTGAAGATTTTGTGAGAATTGGCTGGCGTGTAGAATTTCTCATTTGAAATGATTATAGTGGTTTTAATAACACGTGTGGTTTTACAATGAAAAGGTATTAAACACTAACCTCATTAAAAGGTACCATAACATAATGTGTGGGGGAAAACGACTTACATTTCTACATGCTCCAATTGAAGACGGCAATCTATTCACCCATACATCTAGATGGGGTGTCCCGAACAGATGCCTGAGCAGAAGAAATAACCATAAATGTATTGGCCAAGGAGGAGAGGCTATACGGACACGCCTGGTGTCCAAACGGATGACGTACGTCGCAGAGCTGAGAGTCGAGTGTGGAGACGAATGGATTGGGTTCAGTCAGACGTCCTGATGAGCCCTTCCCAGGTACTTCACACAGGCTAGATCACAGCAGCAGCATGGTGCTAGTTAAAACTGGTAAAACAAAGTGATGTTAATGTCTATGGGTGAGGGAGAAATAACTTGTAGTATTGGTCACCCACCATCTCCAATTTGTACCATCCCCACTTGATTTTATTTTGGGTAGGATGGGAGCCTACATGAGAAATAACTTGTAATTTTGGTAGTTACCATCTGGATGTCACTATGATGCATAATACAGGTAGCCTAGCGGTTAAGAGCGCTGGGTCAGTAACCGAAAGGTTGCTGGTTCAAATCCCCGATCAGACTAGGTGAAAAATCTGTAGATGTGCCCTTGAGCAAAGCACTTAAACCTAACTGCTCCTGTAAGTCGCTCTGGATAAGAGTGTCTGCTAAATGACGAAAATATAATGAAAATGTCTACACTACTCAATGGGGAGCAGACAACAACATGGAACACAGTGTCCTCCGCTTTCCGCAGGAGGGAGAAGGAAGTAAATAGATAGTGTTACAATATATTGTAGTGATTTTCACTGAAAATGTACATTTAACTTTATGATTTCAAATTCTTTGTCTGCCGAAGTTGGAACTTGGGAGTGTTCAGAACCATTCAGTTTTTAATTGGACTACAAAACTGCCTGTCAACCTGCCTGATATTATCTCCACCATCAGTCTCCTTACTGGCCTGATATTATCTCCACCATCAGGCTACTTCCCTCTCCTTACTGGCCTGATATTATCTCCACCATCAGTCTCCTTACTGGCCTGATATTATCTCCACCATCAGGCTACTTCCCTCTCCTTACTGGCCTGATATTATCTACACCATCAGTCTCCTTACTGGCCTGATATCTCCACCATCAGGCTACTTCCCTCTCCTTACTGGCCTGATATTATCTACACCATCAGGCTACTTCCCTCTCCTTACTGGCCTGATATTATCTCCACCATCAGACTACTTCCCTCTCCTTACTGGC